>NC_084629.1:19008894-19026394 GCF_033978795.1 Nerophis ophidion
ATATATATATATATGTATATATATATATATGTATATGTATATATATATATATATATATATGTATATGTATATATATATATATATATATATATGTATATGTATATATATATATGTATATGTATATATATATATGTATATGTATATATATATATATATATATATATATATATATATATATATATATATATTCTCCACAAGCTTCCATAATCCTAGTGACGAATCTTCTTTTTCCAGATGTGAGCATGAAGGTCTTTTCTGCTGAGTGGTTGCTCGGATGACAGTCAGACCCTATTCCATCCTCTTCATCATCATCATCATCATCATGGCCCCTGGTGGACAAAACACTCAAGAGGCTGAGGAACGTGACCAGAGCGGAGAGGGCTTCCTGTAGGCTGTCCAGCTGAATGAAGGATCGAGGCCACGAGGATCGTACCTTGGTGCGCTCTTAGCCCCCCACCCCCCCACCCCCCACCCCACCCCCCCTTTCTTTCCAGGCAGGCAGGATGGAGGACAGGAGCTGGGTGTGTCTGAGCCCCGCTGAGTTCAAGCAGCTGCAGCAGTACAGCGAGTGTAAGCATCATCTTTGACACAGTTTGTGCACCAGGCCATTCAAAGTTATTTTGTTGGCTTGTGATAAGTGCTGGTGTTGATTTAATGTGGGTGACTGATGATTCATTCTCAGAGATGAAGTGAATCAATGTTGACACGTAGATCTTAGTGTCATCTGCACGGTCGTGGTAGCACACACTGAAGCTGCGTGTTAGCATGTACAAGTTAGACCACAGGGGATCCAGAATGGACCCCTGGGGAACTCCACAGGTCATTTGGTCAGTTACCAATTCCAACAACATTCTCTGCTTTCTACATTTATATCGTGGTAAAATGTGGAGATACCTGCACTATTTTGGACAAAAAAATAAAGGAATTATGTAAAGTTCATTATTTCACAATAAGAGACAAAATTATTGTACTTAAAGAAATCTACTTTAGATTATTTTGTATCAAGATTCTAATCCGTCAAATAGACTTACATTTTTAACCTCATTTATTGTATCAACTATAAAATCATTTCAAATACTTGATCAATTTTTTTGTCTCCATTAGACTCCACGAAGAAGCTGAAGGATGTTCTGGAAGAGTTCCATGGCGAAGGCGACCTTGCCAAATACAACCCTGAACAGGTGTGTATGTTGTACACCAGCAAATATCAACGTGCACTCACCAGGCACCGCCATGTCTGACTTTGACCTTGTTCCCTGTCATATTGTTGCACATTAGCGTATTGTTTGTAGTGTTGCACATTAGCGTATTGTTACACATTAGCAGAGGTGGGTAGAGTAGTCAGAAATTGTACTCAAGTAAGAGTACAGTTACTTTAGAGATGTATTACTCAAGTAAAAGTAAGGAGTAGTCACCCAAATATTTACTTGAGTAAAAGTAAAAAGTAAGTTGGGAAAAAACTACTTAAGTACTCAGTAACTGATGAGTAACCTGATTACGGCAAAAAATAATGCACAAAAACATAAAAATAGCAATGAGCAAATTCAGAGCCAGGAATATCTCTTAAGCAACAAAAACAATATTATATACTAAATAATAGTACATTAAAATACAATTTAAAAAATGGCACATTGAGCCACAATAACTTAACAGCACCATAGCCTCAGTAGGCATTCATTGATTTGATTGATTGTTTAAAACTTGTATTAGTAGATTGCACAGTACAGTACATATTCCGTACAATTGACCACTAAATGGTAACACCCCAATAAGTTTTTCAACGTTTATCAATTACTTAGTAAATGACCAAGTCGAGGTGATCTACCTCATATATACATACACACACATATCATTTATACACACACATATCATACATACACACACAAATCATTTATACACACATATATATATATACATACGTACATACATTTATATATACATACATACATACATACATTTATATAGACATACATACATTTATACATACAGTATATAATTTATATTTATTTATTTTGCCGTTTTTGTTCACATGTTTAAGGTGTTTTAATGAATATACATGCATGTTTAACATATACATTCCTATCTTTCATGAAGACAAGAATATAAGTTGGTGTATTACCTGATTCTGATGACTTGCAATGATTGGAATCAGACGTTCACGTTTTCAAATAGAGGAGAAAAAAAGTTCCTCTTTTCTGTCTAATACCACATGAAAGTCGTTGGTTTTTGGCATCTTATCTGTCCAGCTTCCATATTCGTTTGTATACACTCTACAAGAAATACATTGGCGGCAAACTCCGTAGCTTACTAGCTTGTTTGCGCTGGCTTTCGGAGACTCTTATTTTGTTAGCGCAGGCGCGATAGAGCAGCGCTTTTATTGTGAAGACAGGAACTGTGCGATCAGTCTTTAGGCTTATGACGGGAAGTACGGTTGAAATAAAAAGTGTCTTTTTTCCTTTACACTTTTGATTGATTGATTGAAACTTTTATTAGTAGATTGCACAGTACAGTACATAATCCGTACAATTGACCACTAAATGGTAACACCCGAATAAGTTTTTTAACTTGTTTAAGTCGGGTCATGTGACCGCCTGGCTCTGTTTGATTGGTCCAACGTCACCAGTGACTGCATGTGATTGGTGAAACGCAGGTATGCGTAGATTGTACTTTGAAGCTCTGTCATTAACCAAAACAAACATTAATAGATCGATAAAAAAAAAGTAGTGAGTAGCGAGCTGAATGTAGATAAATGGAACGGAGTAAAAGTAGCGTTTCTTCTCTATAAATATACTCAAGTAAAAGTATGTTGCATTAAAAACTACTCGTAGAAGTACAATTTATCCCAAAAGTTACTCGAGTAAATGTAACGGAGTAAATGTAGCGCATTACTACCCACCTCTGCACGTTAGCATATTTTTGTATTATTTTATGTTAGCATATCGTTTGTAGCGTTGCGCGTTAGCATATTGTTTGTAATGTTGCACATTAGCGTATTGTTGCACATTAGCGTATTGTTGCACATTAGCATATTGTTTTATGTTAGCATATTGTTTGTAGCGTTGTATGTTAGCATATTGTTTGTAATGTTGCACATTAGCGTATTGTTGCACATTAGCATATCGTTTATATTCTTTTATGTTAGCATATTGTTTGTAGCGTTGCACGTTAGCATATTGTTTGTAGTGTTGCACATTAGCTTATTCTAATTGTTTTATGTTAGCATATTGTTTGCAGTGCTGCACGTTAGCATTTTGCTTGTCAAGATTTACATTAACATATTGTTTGTAGTGTTGCACATTAGCTTATTGTTTCTTTTGTTTTATGTTAGGATATTGTTTGTAGTGATGTATGTTAACATATTGTGTGTATTGTTTTATGTTAACATATTGTTTGTAGTGTTGAACATTAGCATACGGTGTGTATTGTTTTCCATCCATCCATTTTCTACCGCTTATTCCCTTTCGGGGTCGCGGAGGGCGCTGGCGCCTATTTCAGCTACAATCGGGCGGAAGGCAGGGTACACCCTGGACAAGTCGCCACCTCATCGCAGGGCCAACACAGATAGACAGACAACATTCACACTCACATTCACACACTAGGGCCAATTTAGTGTTGCCAATCAACCTATCCCCAGGTGCATGTCTTTGGAGGTGGGAGGAAGCCGGAGTACCCGGAGGGAACCCACGCATTCACGGGGAGAACATGCAAACTCCACACAGAAAGATCCCGAGCCTGGATTTGAACCCAGGACTGCAGGACCTTCGTATTGTGAGGCAGACGCACTAACCCCTCTGCCACCGTGAAGCCTATTTTGTTTATAGTTATAATGAATCACTTGTTTAATTTTCAACAAGTTTTTAGTTATTTTTATATCTTTTTTTCCAAATAGTTCAAGAAAGACCACTACAAATGAGCAATATTTTGCACTTTTATACAATTTAATAAATCGGAAACTGATGACATAGTGCTGTATTTTACTTCTTTATTTCTTTTTTTTTTGTTGTAATTCCATAGAAGTCTTTGAGCTGCTCTTTTTCTGATCACTCAACAAAATGAACTCAGATTTCCCTCGCCCGGACGCGGGTCACCGGGGCCCCGCTCTGGAGCCAGGCCCGGAGTTGGGGCACGATGGCGAGCGCCTGGTGGCCGGGCCTGTCCCCATGGGGCCCGGCCGGGCACAGCCCGAAGAGGCAACGTGGGTCATCCCTCAAATGGGCTCACCACTCATAGGAGGGGACATAGAGGTCGGGTGCATTGTGAGCTGGGCGGCAGCCGAAGGCAGGGCACTGGGCGGTCCGATCCTCGGCTACAGAAGCTAGCTCTTGGGACGTGGAACGTCACCTCACTGGGGGGGAAGGAGCCTGAGCTAGTCCGCGAGGTAGAGAAGTTCGGCTGGATATAGTCGGACTCACCTCGACGCACAGCAAGGGCTCTGGAACCAGTTCTCTCGGGAGGGACTGGACCCTCTTCCACTCTGGCGTTGCCGGCAGTGAGAGGCGACGGGCTGGGGTGGCAATTCTCGTTGCCCCCCGGCTCAAAGCCTGCACGTTTGAGTTCAACCCAGTGGACGAGAGGGTAGCTTCCCTTCGCCTTCGGGTGGGAGTACGGGTCCTGACTGTTGTTTGTGCTTACGCACCAAACAGCAGTTCAGAATACCCACCCTTTTTGGGAACGCTCGAGGGAGTACTGGAAAGTGCTCCCCCGGGTGATTCCCTTGTCCTACTGGGGGACTTCAACGCTCATGTTGGCAACGACAGTGAAACCTGGAGAGGCGTGATTGGGAAGAATGGTCGCCCGAATCTAAACCAGAGTGGTGTTTTGTTATTGGACTTTTGTGCTCGTCACGGATTGTCCATAACGAACACCATGTTCAAACATAAGGGTGTCCATATGTGCACTTGGCACCAGGACACCCTAGGCCGCAGTTCCATGATCGACTTTGTAGTTGTGTCATCGGATTTGCGGCCTTATGTTTTGGACACTCGGGTGAAGAGAGGGGCGGAGCTTTCTACCGATCACCACCTGGTGGTGAGTTGGCTGCGATGGTGGGGGAGGATGCCGGACAGACCTGGCAGGCCCAAACGCATTGTGAGGGTCTGCTGGGAATGTCTGGCAGAGTCTCCTGTCAGAGAGAGTTTCAATTCACACCTCCGGGAGAACTTTGAACATGTCACGAGGGAGGTGCTGGACATTGAGTCCGAGTGGACCATGTTCCGAACCTCTATTGTCGAGGCACCTGATTGGAGCTGTGGCCGCAAGGTTGTTGGTGCCTGTCGTGGCGGTAATCCCAGAACCCGTTGGTGGACACCAGCAGTGAGGGATACCGTCAAGCTGAAGGAGTCCTATCGGGTTCTTTTGGCTCATAGGACTCCGGAGGCAGGGGACGGGTACCGACGGGCCAAGCGGTGTGCAGCTTTAGCGGTCGCGGAGGCAAAAACTCGGACATGCGAAGAGTTCGGGGAAGCCATAGAAAACGACTTCCGGATGGCTTCGAAGCGATTCTGGACCACCATACGCCGCCTCAGGAAGGGGAAGCAGTGCACTATCAACACTGTGTATGGTGCGGATGGTGTTCTGCTGACTTCGACTGCGGATGTTGTGGATCGGTGGAGGGAATACTTCAAAGACCTCCTCAATCCCACCAACACGTCTTCCTTTGAGGAAGCGGTGCCTGGGGAATCTGTAGTGGACTCTCCTATTTCTGGGGCTGAGGTCGCTGAGGTAGTTAAAAAGCTCCTCGGCGGCAAGGCCCCGGGGGTGGATGAGATCCGCCCGGACTTCCTTAAGGCTCTGGATGCTGTGGGGCTGTCTTGGTTGACAAGACTCTGCAGCATCGCGTGGACATCGGGGGCGGTACCTCTGGATTGGCAGACCGGGGTGGTGGTCCCTCTCTTTAAGAAGGGGGACCGGAGGGTGTGTTCCAACTATCGTGGGATCACACTCCTCAGCCTTCCCGGTAAGGTTTATTCAGGTGTACTGGAGAGGAGGCTTCGCTGGATAGTTGAACCTCGGATTCAGGAGGAACAGTGCGGTTTTCGTCCTGGTCGTGGAACTGTGGACCAGCTCTATACTCTCGGCAGGGTTTTTGAGGGTGCATGGGAGTTTGCCCAACCAGTCTACATGTGCTTTGTGGACTTGGAGAAGGCATTCGACCGTGTCCCTCGGGAAGTCCTGTGGGGAGTGCTCAGAGAGTATGGGGTACCGGACTGTCTTATTGTGGCAGTCCGCTCCCTGTATGATCAGTGTCAGAGCTTGGTCCGCATTGCTGGCAGTAAGTCGGACACGTTTCCAGTGAGGGTTGGACTCCGCCAAGGCTGTCCTTTGTCACCGATTCTGTTCATAACTTTTATGGACAGAATTTCTAGGCGCAGCCAAGGCGTTGAGGGGATCCGGTTTGGTGGCCACGGGATTAGGTCTCTGCTTTTTGCAGATGATGTGGTCCTGATGGCTTCATCTGACCGGGATCTTCAGCTCTCACTGGATCGGTTCGCAGCCGAGTGTGAAGCGACCGGAATGAAAATCAGCACCTCCAAGTCCGAGTCCATGGTTCTCGCCCGGAAAAGGGTGGAGTGCCATCTCCGGGTTGGGGAGGAGACCCTGCCCCAAGTGGAGGAGTTCAAGTACCTAGGAGTCTTGTTCACGAGTGGGGGAAGAGTGGATCGTGAGATCGACAGGCGGATCGGTGCGGCGTCTTCAGTAATGCGGACGTTGTATCGATCCGTTGTGGTGAAGAAGGAGCTGAGCCGGAAGGCAAAGCTCTCAATTTACCGGTCGATCTACGTTCCCATCCTCACCTATGGTCATGAGCTTTGGGTCATGACCGAAAGGATAAGATCACGGGTACAAGCAGCCGAAATGAGTTTCCTCCGCCGGGTGGCGGGGCTCTCCCTTAGAGATAGGGTGAGAAGCTCTGCCATCCGGGAGGAACTCAAAGTAAAGCCGCTGCTCCTCCACATCGAGAGGAGCCAGATGAGGTGGTTCGGGCATCTGATCAGGATGCCACCCGAACGCCTCCCTAGGGATGTGTTTAGGGCACGTCCAGCTGGTAGGAGGCCACGGGGAAGACCCAGGACACGTTGGGAAGACTATGTCTCCCGGCTGGCCTGGGAACGCCTCGGGATCCCCCGGGAAGAGCTAGACGAAGTGGCTGGAGATAGGGAAGTCTGGGCTTCCCTGCTTAGGCTGCTGACCCCGCGACCCGACCTCGGATAAGCGGAAGATGATGGATGGATGGATGGATCTCTTTTTTTCAACCAAAAATTATTTGCTCTGATTATGGGGTACTTGAATTAAAAAAAAATGTTCACGGGGGGTACATCATTGAAAAAAGGTTGAGAACCATTGCCTTACCATATTGTTTGTATTGTTACACTTTAGCGTAATCCTAACTCACTGAGAGTGATGAGCAGGCGTCCATTAGCCGTCACATGAAGTCCATGAATGTAATATTTCACCTTCTCTGCTGCCTGATAGTCGTCTTTACAGACAAGGCTAATCGTGTCGTGGTAACACTTTTATTTTTAGGTTTTAATTATTTAGAACATGCATACAGTAACAATGTAGTACATCATATGTTTAAGAATGAAATGATTGCTTTAAGTCGTATATAAGATCCATAAAGTAACATTTCTAATACAGCTGTTTTATTATTCTTTTCAAGCATATTTCTTATCAAATTGGTCTTAAATGAAGCCTAAAAATGGCCGAATGAACTACAAACATCAATTCTATAGTAGTATTGGACCACATCAATCAATATGGTGGCCACTGATTGGCTCAGCCTCAGGAAGTTTGTCTGTATTGGGTTACAAGAGAGTTACTTTGTGTATATGATATGAATATGAATTGATTGTGATCATGTCGGGAACAATAAAGAGCCATAAAAGACTGCACTAGTAAATATAATGCAAGTGTAAAAGAAGTTAAGTTATAACAAGATTTAGGGATATTTCTAGGGATGAACAATATCTTTTTTCTCACGCTCTGTTTTTTAGGACCGATAAACAAATTGTTAATTATATCTATTATTTAATGTAGATTTACAGTAGCTGTAGTCTGTGCACACCTTTCTTTCAAAACACCGTCGACGCCATCGTGGCCTCTCAGCCGGCTGATAAAGTTCGATGTGTTAAAGTGTGATGGGTATTTTTTCTCCATGTCTAAAGTTTGAAGAACATTTGGTACAAATGGTAAATTTTTTTACTATAAGCTCATGGGATCAGATTTATATGTTTCATATCGGCCTTATAACTATCTTATAACATAAATAAATATAATAAATACATCTACTTTGAGATACTGTGTGTGTGCGTGCGTGTGTGTGTCATATGATGAACAGCAAATGGCGAATGCTTTGACCATATAAGGAAGAAGACTTTTGAGAGCTGGTGGGGTTAAAACAACAGTGGCCAAACGAGGGGGGGCATAGTGGGTAACCAACTACACACACACATTTGTGTCTGCTCTGACTGCATTAAAGTGATTTATTTTGATGTTCACGTTATTTTTTTAACACTTATCATAGTAACATGTTTAACTTTGACATCATTAATATTATTCACTGCTTTCTTGATGATTGATGGATTACTTAGACTATTATCTTCATATTCTCCTTTTTACTGCTTTATTAATGATGGATTGATTATTTAGACTATTTATGTTCCTCATTTTCTCTTTTTCACTACTTTATTGATGATTGATTAGACTATTTCTATTAATATTGTATTTTTATTGATGATTGATTGATTATTTAGACTATTTATAATCATGTTCTCCTTTTTACTACTTTATTAATGATTGATTATTTAGACTATTTCATCATATTCTGTTTTTCACTTCTTTATTGATGATTGATTATTTAGACTATTTCTATTAATATTGTATTTTTCACTATATTGATGACTGATTGATTATTTAGACTTTATTTTTATTATTAATATTCTCTTTTTCACTACATTATTGATGATTGATTGATTATTTAGACTTCTATTAATATTCTATTTTTCACTACTTTATTGAAGATTGATTTATTATTTAGACTTCATTTCTGTTTTTAATATTCCTTTTTCACTACTTTATTGATGATTGACTGATTATTTAAACTTTATTTATATTTTTCATATTCTCCTTTTCAGTACTTTACTGATGATTGATTATTTAGACATTACTTCTATTAATATTCTTTTTTTCACTATACTGATGATTGATTGATTATTTAGACTTCTAATAATATACTCTTTTTCTCTAGTTTATTGATGATTGATGGATTATTTTGACTTCACTTCTATTAATATTCTCTTTTTTACTACTTTATTGATTATTGATTGATAATTTGGACTAACTGATAAAAAAGACATTGAGAGAAAGACGTCTTTCACAAAGGTAAAAAGTTCAAAACATGTCAAGGAAGTTTTAAAATTTAATTAAAAGTTTAATTTGTCATCCTTTTCTTACTTGCTTCCTTCATTCCTTGTGTACTTCCTTTCATTCTTTCCTTCCTACCTTCATCGCTTCTTTCTATACCTCTTTCTTCCTTCATCTTACTTATTTTGTTACTTCCTTCCATTCTGGCTTCTTTCAATCCTTGTTTCCTTCCTTACTTTTTTCTTTCCTTACTGGTTTGCTTTCTTCCTTCCTCCCTTTCATCTTTCATTGCTACCTTTTTTTCTTCCTGCTTTCCTTCCTTCTTTGATTCCTTCCTTGCTTCCTTCTTTACCTTTTCCTTTTCTTCTTTCCTCCCCTGCTTCGTTTGTCGTTTCCTTCCATTCTTGTTTCCTCCCCTCCTTGCTTACTTCCTTTTTTCTTTTGTTGCTGTACCTTCATTTCTTCTTTCATTTTTTCTTTTGTTGCTATACCTTCATTTAATTCTTCCTTCTTTCCTTCCTTACTTGCTGCTTGTATTTGTTTTTAATATTTGCCTTCCTTCCTTCCTTCCTAATTTCTACCTTCATTCCTAGATGCCTTACTCACTTCCTTCCTTATCTCGTCCTTGTTTTCTTTCTTTATTCCTTCTTCCCATGGTTCTTTCATAGCTAACTTCCTTTCTACCTTGATTCTTAACTTGCTTCCTTCTTTATCTTCTTTCCTCCCTTGCTTCTTGTGCTACTTTCTTCCGTTCTTGTTTACTTCCCTGCTTGCTTACTTCCTTTCTTGCTTCCTTCCGTCCTTGCTTCTTCCAATGCTACCTTACTTTCTTCCTGCTTTCCTTCCTTCCTTCCTGTCTACTTGCCTCGTCTTTATCTTTTTTATTCCTTTCTCCCTTACTTATTTAGTTGTTTCCTTCCTTTCTGGTTTCCTTCTTTGTTTGCTTTCTTCCATCCTCCCTGCTTCTTTTATTGCTACCTCACTTTCTTTCTTTCTTCCTTGCGTCCTTCTTTTCGTCGTTCTTTACTTCCTTTGATATTTTTTACTTTCATTCCTTGATACCTTACTCACTTCCTTCTTTATATCTTCCTTCGTTGTTTGCTTTCTTCATTCATCCCTTGCTTATTTTACTGCTACCTCCCTTTCTTTCTTCCTTGCATCCTTCCTTACTTGCTTCCTTTCTTCGTTCTTTTCTTCCTTTGATCTTTCTTACCTTCATTCCTAACTCCCTCCCTTCCTTCTTCCTTACTTGTTTGCTTTCTG
The DNA here is from genome assembly GCF_033978795.1 of Nerophis ophidion. NCBI lineage: Eukaryota > Metazoa > Chordata > Actinopteri > Syngnathiformes > Syngnathidae > Nerophis > Nerophis ophidion. The sequence continues at coordinate 19,019,521 of NC_084629.1, forward strand.
TCTTCCTCCCTTGCTTCTTTTTTGCTACCTTCCTTTTTATTCCTCCTTCCTTGCTTGCTTCCTTTTTGTTCTTTACTTCCTTCCTTCCATACCTTCATTCCTTACTTGTTTCCTTCTTCATCTCTTCCTTCGTTGTTTGCTTTTTTCCTTCCTCCATTGCTTCTTTCGTTGCTGCCTTCCTTCCTTCCTTTCTACTTTTCTTCCCCCTTTACCTCTTCATTCCCCGCTCTGTTTCTTCCCACCTTTCTTCCTCGTGTAGTGTTATTCGAAGTTAAAGTGTTATTGTCGAAAACATACAGTAGTGCCTCAATTTACCAGGTAGGTTGAGGTTATTGGTTATGCTTGTAATTAAAACACTCATATCTCAAATCAATATTCGTCATTTAAATGATTTAACATTATTTCAATCGCACACAATTTCACACTGTTGACATGCTTTATTCTAAGAAAAACTGACATTAAATAAATTGTATTAAATACACAAATATTACATGTTCTATACAATGTAGTATAAAAAATGCAGTAGGTTTATACTATTGTACAATATTTACCTTAGTTGTTTTCTACGATATTGTCATCCAGCAGCTTCCACATATTTCAAGCATGTGAGATGTGGAACGTTTTTAAACATTCATTTTCCCGTCAAAATATCTAATTATTTTAATGACATTCAGACTTTGATTTCTTGCTAATCCATTATTATTATTATTATTATTATTATAATTATGGTCCTGCTGCAATGCCAGCGACCATTCACTGCAATGCAACCACAGCCCATGTTGTTATTGCTCATTCTTCTAACTTTATTATATTTCTTCTATCGTATTTTGCCACGAATAATTTGAGAAGAACCGGCCAACAAACCCCCACATATGTTATACAGTCGGAAAAGGTCTCGTTTTTGCGCCGACGAGGGTACTCTAAATTGGGAACATTTGGTGTGCATGGCAACGCTAATTACGAACAATTAAGAAAATGGGCCAAAGATTTTTTTTAAATATTCTAAAATTAGCAACAATTCAAAAGTCCTTTATAAATATATTTATTGAATAATACTTCAACAAAATATGAATGTAAGTTCATAAACTGTGAAAAAAAATACAACAATGCAATATTCAGTGTTGACAGCTAGATTTTTTTGTGGACATGTTCCATAAATATTGATTGTAAAGATTTCTTTTTTTGTGGAGAAATTTTTAGAATTAAGTTCATGAATCCAGATGGATCTCTGTTACAATCTCCAAAGAGGGCACTTTAAGATGATGATTACTTCTATGTGTAGAAATCTTAATTTATAATTGAATCACTTGTTTATTTTTCAACAAGTTTTTAGTTATTTTTATATCTTTTTTTTCCCAAATAGTTCAAGAAAGACCACTACAAATTAGCAATATTTTGCACTGTTATACAATTTAATAAATCAAAAACTGATGACGTAGTGCTGTATTTTACTTCTTTATCTTTTTTTTTCAACCAAAAATGCTTTGCTCTGATTAGGGGGTACTTGAATTAAAAAAATGTTCACAGGGGGTACATCACTGAAAAAAGGTTGAGAACCCCTGTGCTAGAGTTATTAATAGTAGCCAGAGAGAAGGTATATTTTTTGACGTGACAGACGTAAACAGAGGCCTCAACGCAGGAAGGGGCGTGGCTACAAGGATACAGTTGCCCAACGAGAAATGTTTTCTGAGTTCTTTGCATGCGTGTTTTAGTATTTTACATGACATTTTCAATGATAATAAAACAAATGGTACATGTAAGTGTCTGAAAGAAAAAAGAGGTTGGTAGATGAGAAAAACGGTCAAATATAGTGTAGAAATACACCCAATTGCAGGAAATGTAGTTTCCTTTTTTTTTTTTCAAAGGTTGCTCACATGCTTGATATTTTCATGGATAAATGTTTAAATATTGTTTTAACATCCTTTATATGGACTAATTTTGCTTCAGATGCAGACTAGCAGTGCTGCGCTCCAACTGCTTCACCATGCACGATAGCTCGCTGCACGTTGTGTCATAGTTTTGACAATTTCTTTCTTTAATTCGACGATTATCTTCCACTTCTATTCCTTCACATTCACTTTTTTCCTTCCCCTGGTGGCAAATGCAAAGTGATGTCCATTTCTAATGCTAGTGAGTAAGACAGGATGTTGTCTTAGGGGGCTCACTGTGACATTCACTGCGCCAACTAGTGGTGGGGAGGCTCCTAACACCAAGCAGAACAATTAGTCCAAAGTCGCATTTTCACAAAATACTCATAAGTCGAGTAGAGTACAGCAGGAAAGAACATTCTGTTTTATAAGGAAGACCTCTTGTAGTCCCTGATATGACTGTCATGTGACATACTGAAAGGATCACATAAACTGTGCTTCTTCTTACTTCTTTTTGAGTATGTTTATTGTGTATTTTTAACATGATCCAAATCTAATTGTATAGTAAATTGTACTGCATTGTAGATTGTGTTGTATACGTTGTGTAGTAAAATGTACTGTATTGTGTTGTATACGTCGTGTAGTAAATTGTACTGTATTGTGTTGTATACGTTAGTAGTAAATTGTACGGTTTTGTAGATTGTGTTGTATACGTCGTGTAGTAAATTATACCGTTTTGTGTATTGTGTTGTATACGTTGTGAAGTAAATTGTACTGTATTGTTGTGCAGCAAATGGACTATGAAGGTTTCCAGCTCTTCATGACTTCCTACCTGGACAAGAACATCCCTGACCAGCTGTGTCAGCGCATTTTCACCTCCTTCAAGAGCAAGACCGGAAACATCTCTCCTGAACACCAACGTCCCACATCACACAACCTGCTGGGTCAGTCTACACACACACACACACACACACACACACACACACACACACACACAAACACACACACATACACTCTACTACTACACACTACTATTACACACATTGCTACTACACACACTACTACTAGACACACTACTACTTCACACACTACTACTAGACACACTACTATTACATACACTACTACTACACGCTACTACTACACATCACTACTACACACTGCTACACACACTACTACTACTGCTACTACACACACTACTACTACTAAACACTGCTACACACACTACTACTACTACACACTGCTACACATGCTACTAAAAGTACACACTACTACTACTACACTCACTACTACACACACTATTACTACACTACTTTCTATTCTATTCTATACTACTACACACACACCAACATCCCACATCACACAACCTGCTGCATCAGTACCCACACTACACACTGCTACACACACTACTTCTACACACTCTGCTACAAACACTAATACTACTACTACTACTACTACACATTCTACTACTGCACACACTGCTATACACACTACTACTAGTAGACTACTACTACTACATACAGTACTACACGCTACTACTACACACACTACAAGACACACTACTACTACACACACTACTAGACACTACTACATACTGCTACACACACAACTACACACACTACTACAACTACACATTGCTACACACTACTAATACTACACACTGCTACACACACTACTACACACACTGCTACTACTACTACACACTGCTACACACACTACTACTACTACACGTACTACTACTACTACAGACACTAATACACACACTGCTACACACGCTACTACTACGCACACTACTACTACTACTACACACTGCTACACATGCTACTAAAAGTACACACTACTACTACTACACTCACTACTACACACACTATTACTACACTACTTTCTATTCTATTCTATACTACTACACACACACCAACATCCCACATCACACAACCTGCTGCATCAGTACCCACACTACACACTACACACTGCTACACACACTACTTCTACACACTCTGCTACAAACACTAATACTACTACTACTACTACTACACATTCTACTACTACACGCTGCTACTGCACACACACTGATACACACGCTACTACTAAACACACTACTACACACCACTACTACTACTACTACTACACACTACTACTACACGCACTACTAGACACACTTCTACTACACACAGCTACACCCACACTACCACTACTACTACTACATACACTACTACTACTACTACTACACACTGCTACACACACTATTATTACACATACTACTAAACACACACTACTACAACACACTGCTACACACGCTACTACTGCACACACTGCTATACACACTACTACTAGTAGACTACTACTACTACATACAGTACTACACGCTACTACTACACACACTACAAGACACACTACTACTACACACACTACTAGACACTACTACATACTGCTACACACACAACTACACACACTACTACAACTACACATTGCTACACACTACTAATACTACACACTGCTACACACACTACTACACACACTGCTACTACTACTACACACTGCTACACACACTACTACTACTACACGTACTACTACTACTACAGACACTAATACACACACTGCTACACACGCTACTACTACGCACACTACTACTACTACTACACACTGCTACACACACTACTATACGCTGCTACACACATTATTACTACACGTACTACTACTACTACACACACTGCTATACACACTACTACAAGTACACACTACTACTACTACACACACTACTACATGCTACTACTACACACACTTCTAGACACACTACTACTACACACTGCTACTCACACTACTATGCACAACTACACACACTACTACTACTACAACTTGCTACACACTAGTACTACTACACACTGCTACACACACTACTACTACTACTACTATTACACACACTACTACTACTACACACTGCTACACATACTACTACTACACGTACTACTACTACAGACACTACTACACACAATGCTACCAACGCTACTACACACACTACTACTACTACACACAATAATACACACACTACTACAAACACTACTACTACACACTGCTACACACACTACACTACTACTACTCACACACCAACATCCCACATCACACAACCTGCTGGGTCAGTCGACACACACTACTACGACCACTTCTACACGCACACACACACAAGACTCTGTCATCCATGTTTTTATGGACCTTGCTTTGGGCACTGGTGCACAGTCATGTTGGAAGAGGAAGGGGCCCGCTCCGAACTGTTCCCACAAGGTCGGAAGCGTGGAATTGTCCAAAATGTTTTGGTATCCTGGAGCATTCAAAGTTCCTTTCACAAGAACTAAAGTTCCATTCCCAACTCCTGAAAAACAACCCCACACCATAATTCCTCCTTCACCAAATTTCACACTCGGCACAATGCAGTCGAAAATGTAGCGTTCTCCTGCCAACATCCAAACCCAGACTGGTCCATCAGATTGCCAGGCGGAAAAGTGTCATCCATCACTCCAGAGAAGGTGTCTCCACTGCTCTAGAGTCCAGTGGGGATGTGTTTTACACCACTGCATCCGACACTTTGCATTGGACTTCGTGATGTATGGCTTATATACAGCTGATCGGCCATGGAAACCCCTTTCATGAGGCTCTCTGCGTACTGTACGTGGGCTAATTGGAATGTCACATGAAGTTTGGAGCTTTGTAGCAACTGACTGTGCAGAAAGTCTTTGCACTATGCGCTTCAGCGTCCGCTGACCACTGTCTGTCCGTTCATGTGGCCTACAACTTGGTGGCTGAGTTGATGTTGTTCCCAAACGCTTCCATTTTCTTATAATGGAACCAACAGTTGACTTTTGAATACTTAGGGGGGGAGGAAATTTCACCACTAGAGTTGTTGCACAGGTGGCATCCTATGACAGTTCCACACTGGAAATCAATGAGCTCCTGAGGGCAGCCCATTCTTTCACAAATGTTTGTAGAAAACAGTCTCCATGCCTAAGTGCTTGATTTTATACACCTGTGGCCAGGCCAAGTGATTAGGACACCTGATTCTGATGATTTGAATGGGTGGCCAAATACTATTGGCAATCCAGTGTATATCTGTAATTTAATTATGGAAGGGATTATGTAAAGATGTCAAAAAAAGTACTAATTTGATTAAATTTAAGAGGCTGTGAAATGTTTACAAATTACAAGGAAGAAGAATCTTGACAAACATCTTGAACTTTGTTGAAAATTAGATATATTATGTATCTCATACGTGAATTATGACTGGCTTAACTGTTAGGTGAACTGCTGTATTCATTGGTCTACATGTTACAATTACAAGGTCAGAACAGGAAGTGAACAGGATTAATTAATTAATTAATTATTCCCTTTTTGAACATGTAAAGAGAAATGAAAATATGTAATTATTATATGATGTGGCACATTGTATCTGTTCACATGTTTAAAATAAATTATACTGTAACCATCTTTGATAATCATGATAATAAATAAAATGGGAAAAGTCCAAATACAATCAATTATGGAAAGGAAATAAATCTTTCATTAACTCTCTTCTTCCCGTTTGTGATTAATGTAACTAAACAAAACCTGTTTCAAATCACGAGTCATCCATCACTGCCCCCTGCTGGTCGACATTCGAAAATATTTAACCAATTTTTAACTTGTGAGAATGCTCCATTTCATGTAAATACATAAACTTTTTTTTATCACAAAAAAATAGTTTAAAATTGTTGAAAATAATTCACATGTTTATAATTGACACTTGACGATTTTAAAAATTTTGAGGGAAAAAAACAATTATGACAATGAAATAAATAAAATATATTTTTTACACTTATATGACAGTTAAGAATGGAAACTGTTTAAACCAGGGGTGCCCATTACGTCGATCGTGGAGGGTGTGTAAGTCGACCGCTAGTCAGGTCAGATCATAAATCTTCACTAGGACGTCATTTTATTCACTTGATTAACATTCAAGGCACCCGGGGTTGAAAAACTTA
>NC_084629.1:19028894-19053894 GCF_033978795.1 Nerophis ophidion
ACATGCTAACTTTTAGTAAGTTAACTTTTTAAAGCCAATTTTGCAGCCGTACACCCGAGTCATATAACTTGTTACTTGACACATGCTAACTATTAGCAGGTCAACTTTTTTAGCCAATTTTGCAGCCGTATACAACAGTCATATAACTGATAACTTGACACATGCTAATTTTTAGCAAGCTAACTTTTTAAGACAATTTTGCAGCCATACACCTGAGTCGTATGTCTTGTTACTTGATGCATTCTGTTAGCATGCTAACTTTTTAGGCTGATTTTGCAGCCATGCACCTCAGAGTTCTATAACTTATAACTTTACAGATGCTAACTTATAGCAAGCTAACTTTTTAAAACCAATTTTGCAGCCGTACACGTCAGTCATAGAACTTGTTACTTGACGCATTCTGTTAGCATGCTAACGTTTTAGGCTCACTTTTCAGCCGTACACCTCAGAGCTGTAGAACTTATAACTTAACACATGCTAACTTTTAGCAAGCTAACTTTTTTATGCAATTTTGTAGCCATACACCTCAGTTATATAACTTGTTACCTGATGCATTCTGTTAGCATACTAACTTTTTAGGCTGATTTGGCAACCAAACACCTCAGTCGTATAACTTTTTACAAGACAAATGCTAACTGTTTGCAGGTGAAAATTAGCAAGCTAACTGCTATCATACTAACTTTTGGAAGTACATCATTAGATGTTCTGTCTTCCAGTCATGTTCCGGCTCTACGACAGGGACGGTAACGGCGTCCTGGACAGTTCTGTGAGTGCCCCCCACCCACCCCAATTTTCTTCTGTTTTCTATCCCGCGCCGCCAAAAATAGAAAACTAGGCTGGCATAAACAAAACCCTCTTCTGGACTTTCAAGTTTTCACACGACACGCAGGCCTTGTTTGTGTAAGTCTGTCTTCTTTGGGTAGGAGCTGGACCGCATCATCAGTCAGATGGTGCACGTGGCCGAGTACCTGGAATGGGACTCCACAGAACTGGAGCCGGTGAGCGCCGAGCAAACACATGTATCATGTAAAATATGTAAATACGATGACAGTGAGGTGCCAAACACAAACTGGCTGGATACTTCATTAGACACGCATGTGACGATGTTGGTGACACTTTCAGATTCTGAAGGAAATGATGGAGGAGATCGACTACGATCGAGATGGGACTGTCACGCTGGAGGAGTGGATCCGAGGAGGCCTGACCACCATTCCCTTACTGGTGCTGCTGGGCATGGACACGGTTTGTGTTGGAGTTTTTATTTTTACATGAGGAAACTTTTGTACATTTGTAGAAAACCATCCATTCATTAGAAAATTATGGTGTTGTAGAACTATTTTATTTATTTACTTATTAATATTATTAAAAAGTAAACATTAAAAATATTTTTATGAAATAAAAAATATAAAATATTTAAAAATATATATATTTTAGAAAAATAAATCAAAGTCTGAAATGAGTGTTTCTTTAACCATTGGAACAATCTGTTTCTCAGCTGCAGTCTTTACGGGGCGCAAGGGTACTCTGTTGCAATACACTTTTCCACCACTTGTGGCAGAAATGACAAGAAGAAGTCGGGAGCTCGTCACAGTGTCCAAACATTTTGCCCTGGGGGCCGCATTGGACTAAAACAATTGATTCAGGGCTGTGATGGGTCAAATGCAGAGAATAATTTCGCCACATCTAGTATGTGTGTGACAATCATTGGTACTTTAACTTTAAAATTGTCTAAAAAAGTTAGCAAGCTAACAGTTTGCATGTGTCAAGTAACAAATTATATAACTCTGAAATGTGTACGGCTGCAAAATTGGCTTTAAAAAGATAGCTTGGTAACAGTTAGCATGTGTCAACTAACAAGTTGTATGACTCTGAGGTGTACGGTTGCAAATTTGGCTTTAAAAAGTTAGCTTGCTGAAGTTGGCATGTGTCAAGTTATAAGTTATACGACTTTGACATATATGGCTGCACAATTGGCTAAAAAAGATAGCATGCTAACAGTTAGCATGTGTCAAGTAACACGTTATATAACTCTGGTAACACGTTATATGACTGAGGTGTACATCTGTAAAATTGGCTCTATAAAGTTATCTTGCTAACAGTTAGCGTGTGTCAACTAACAAGTTGTATGAGTCTGAGGTGTATGGCTGCAAAATTGGCTTGAAAAGTTAGCTTGCTGAAGTTAGCATCTGTCAAGTTATAAGTTATACGACTTTGACATATATGGCTGCACAATTGGCTAAAAAAGTTAGCATGCTAACAGTTAGCATGTGTCGAGTAACACATTATATGACTGAGGTGTACATTTGTAAAATTGGCTTTATAAAGTTAACTTGCTAACAGTTAGCATGTGTCAAGTTATAAGTTATACGACTCTGACGTATGCGGCTGCAAAATTGGCTAAAAAAGTTAGCATACCAACAGTTAGCATGTGTCGAGTATATGACTCTGAGGTGTACATCTGTAAAATTGGCTTTATAAAGTTAGCTTGCTAACAGTTAGCATGTGTCAAGTTATAAGTTTTATGACTGACGTATGACGTATACGGCTGCAAAATAGGCAAAATAAATTCTCATGTGCCATGTAACAAGTTACATGACTCTGAGGTGTATGGCTGCAAAATTGGCTTAAAAAGTTAGCTTGCTGAAGTTAGAATGTGTCAAGTTATAAGTTATACGACTCTGACGTATATGTCTTCAAAATTGGCTAAAAAAGTTAGCACGCTAACAGTTAAGATGCGTCAAGTAACAGGTTATATAACTCTGTCTATGGCTGCAAAATTGGCTTAAAAAATTAACTTGCTGAAGTTAGCATGCCAACAGTTAACATTTGTCAAGTAAGACTGAGGTGCTGAAAAAGTTAGCAAGCTAACAGAATGCGTCAGGTAACAAGTTATATGACTGAGGTGTATGACTTCAAAATTGGCTATAAAAAGTTAGCATGATAACAGTTAACATCTGTCTAGTTATAAGATATATGACTGACATTTAAAGCCGCAAAATTAGCTTGTCTAGTAACAAGTAATATTACTCTGAGGTGCCTCGCTGCAAAATTGGCTTAAAATGTTGGCTTGCCAACAGCTAGCATGCTAACAGTTAGCATTTGTTAAGAAATAAGTTCCAAGACTGAGGTGTTCGGCTGCAAAATCAGCTTAAAAGTTAGCATGCTAACAGTAAGTACGTGTCAAGGAGCATGTGATACTGTATGACTCTGAGGTGCACGGCTGAGCCTCAAACGAGAGCACAGTCTATCTCGTACTTCTGAGTTGTGACGCTGCCGTCTTGTCTTTTCTAGAACGTTCAGGAGGACGGTCAGCACGTTTGGCGCCTGAAGCACTTCAACAAGCCGGCCTACTGTAACTTGTGCCACGCCATGCTGCTGGGCGTACGCAAGCAGGGCCTCTGCTGCTGCTGTCAGTCCAGCATGGCCGACGAGTGTGTGTGTGTTGTGTGTTACATGTACGACTTCTTGTACCCCCACAGTGTGCAAGTACACCGTGCACGAGCGCTGCGTGTCCAAAAACATCGCCGCCTGCATCAGCACCTATGCCAAATCTCGTAGACACACACAGGTGAGCGCGCACACACACACCGACATTGAGACGTAGTACTGTTAGATTGACGTGTGTGTTTTCTGGCAATGCTTACTTAATGGGGACATCGCTCTGTTTACGCTGTCACCTTCAGGGGACCTCTGACAGTATGGGGACAAAAAAAATGGTCCCCGAAAGCAGTGGTTCTCAAATACGCGTACCCCTGGGGATACTTGAAGGTATGCCAAGGGGTACGTGAGATTTTTTTTAAATATTCTAAAAATAGGAACAATTCTAAAATCCTTTATAAATATATTTATTGAATAATACTTCAACAAAATATGAATGTAAGTTCATAGACTGTGAAAAGAAATGCAACAATGCAATATTCAGTGTTGACAGCTAGATTTTTTGTGACCATGTTCCATAAATATTAATGTTAAAGATTTATTTTTTTGGAAAAAAAAAAATGTTTAGAATTAAGTTCATGAATCCAGATGGATCTCTATTACAATCCCCAAAGAGGGCACTTTAAGTTGATGATTACTTCTATGTGTAGAAATCTTTATTAATAATTGAATCACTTGTTTATTTTTCAACAAGGTTTTAGTTATTTTTTATCTTTTTTTCCCTATAGTTCAAGAAAGACCACTACAAATGAGCAATATTTTGCCCTGTTGTTCAATTTAATAAATCAGAAACTGATGACATAGTGCTGTATTTTACTTCTTTATCTCTTTTTTTCAACCCAAAATGCTTTGCTCTGATTAGGGGGTACTTGAATTTAAAAAATTCCTCACAGGGGGTGCATCACTGTAAAAAAGGTTGAGAACCACTGACCTAAAGGGAAACATTTTGAAATGAGTCAGATCCATTCTGAAGATGCCTAAGTCATTTTTAAGCTTCGGCGCATAAAACATGTACACGAACGCGTACAAATTTGTGTGAATTATGCAAAATGATTTAAATTTAGTCCCCATAAAACATATTAACTGTTTTTCCCCAGGGGCCCCAGTAAGAATGATCAGCACATTACTTCATCAATCCAGAGATTTAAAAATGTATATGAGCTTACTGGGCAGTGACCATTTTACCTCATTTTTTTTTATGCCTCCACAACCTGTAGAAGGGGTGTTCCCCACAAGTGATTATCAAAAACTTGGTCCCCATTCCAAATGATAACCTGTGTGTGTGTGTGTGTGTGTGTGTGTGTGTGTGTGTGTGTGTGTGTGTGTGTGTGTGTGTGTGTGTGTGTGTGTGTGTGTGTGTGTGTGTGTGTGTGTGTGTGTGTGTGTGTGTGTGTGTGTGTGTGTGTGTGTGTGTGTGTGTGTGTGTGTGTGTGTGTGTGTGTGTGTGTGTGTTTATGTATGTATAGGCCTTGCATCACGTGTGGATGGAGGGTAACTCGCCCAGCAAGTGCGATCGCTGCCACAGGAGCATCAAGTGTTACCAAGGCCTCACCGGCCTCCACTGCGTGTGGTGCCACATCACTGTGAGTCATGCATTCATCCGTTCACTGTGTGGCTGGATGAGAGGTTGGATGTGTGGATTGTATGCTGAGGGATGGATGAACGGAGGCGGACACAACACTTGAATGATGGCGGATGACTGCACTGTATTCGACATGAACGAATGAATGGATGGACCTGTTTATGAATGAATGGATGGAACGAATGGATGGACATGCAAGGATGGATGGCCACAAGATGCATGTCACGATGGATGGATGGATGGATGGATGATGCATTTGGTGGTGGATGGATGAGATGATTAATTTCATGATGGATGCATGTGAGAATGAGGGATGAATGAATTAATGAAGCAGAATGCAGGTGATGAATAGATGATGCAGGAAGGTACAAACAGGTGCAGTACCACAGATTACCACAAGATGTCCCCAGAGGCTAAGTTTTAGCTGTGTGATCCTCAGAACACACAGTGTAAGTACAATGTATAGTATAAGTACATTATATGTACTGTATAGTATATGTACTGTACACAGTAGTATTAGTACTGCTCTTTTGTCACAACTTCTTTACGCTTCCTGACTTTACTTTGTGTTGTCCACAGCTGCACAACAAATGTGCTTCTCACCTGAAACCTGAATGTGATGGAGGAGCCTTGAAGGACCACACTCTACTTCCTTCTTACATCTGCCCCGCTGTCCTGGTGGGTCAAAAACGCTTCTACACGAACCACTATACCTTAGTGGTACCATAGTATGTTAAAATCAATACACTTCTACGATACCCAAAACCAGTGAAGTTGGCACGTTGTGTAAATCAATCATCAATCAATGTTTACTTATATAGCCCTAAATCACTAGTGTCTCAAAGGGCTGCACAAACCACCACGACATCCTCGGTAGGCCCACATAAGGGCAAGGAAAACTCACACCCAGTGGGACGTCGGTGACAATGATGACTATGAGAACCTTAGAGAGGAGGAAAGCAATGGATGTCGAGCGGATCTAACATGATACTGTGAAAGTTCAATCCACAATGGATACAACACAGTCGCGAGAGTCCAGTCCAAAGAGGATCCAAGACACAGCAGCGAGAGTCCCGTTCACAGCGGAGCCAGCAGGAAACCATCCCAAGCGTAGGCGGACCAGCAGCGCAGAGATGTCCCCAGCCGATACACAGGCGAGCAGTACATGGCCACCGGATAGGACCGGACCCCCTCCACACGGGAGAGTGGGACATAGAAGAAAAAGAAAAGAAACGGCAGATCAACTGGTCTAAAAAGGGAGTCTATTTAAAGGCTAGAGTATACAAATGAGTTTTAAGGTGAGACTTAAATGCTTCTACTGAAGTGGCATCGCGAACTGTTACCGGGAGGGTATTCCAGAGTACTGGAGCCCGAATGGAAAATGCTCTATAGCCCGCAGACTTTTTTTGGGCTTTGGGAATCACTAATAAGCCGGAGTCCTTTGAACGCAGATTTCTTGCCGGGACATATGGTACAATACAATCGGCAAGATAAGATGGAGCTAGACCGTGTAGTATTTTATACGTAAGTAGTAAAACCTTAAAGTCACATCTTAAGTGCACAGGAAGCCAGTGCAGGTGAGCCAGTACAGGCGTAATGTGATCAAACTTTCTTGTTCTTGTCAAAAGTCTAGCAGCCGCATTTTGTACCAACTGTAATCTTTTAATGCTAGACATGGGGAGACCCGAAAATAATACGTTACAGTAGTCGAGGCGAGACGTAACAAACGCATGGATAATGATCTCAGCGTCTTTAGTGGACAGAATGGAGCGAATTTTAGCGATGTTACGGAGATGAAAGAAGGCCGTTTTAGTAACGCTTTTAATGTGTGCCTCAAAGGAGAGAGTTGGGTCGAAGATAATACCCAGATTCTTTACCGTGTCGCCTTGTTTAATTGTTTGGTTGTCAAATGTTAGAGTTGTATCATTAAATAGAGGTCGGTGTCTAGCAGGACCGATAATCAGCATTTCCGGTTTTTTGGCGTTGAGTTGCAAAAAGTTAGCGGACATCCATTGTTTAATTTCATTAAGACACGCCTCCAGCTGACTACAATCCGGCTTGTTGGTCAGCTTTAGGGGCATGTAGAGTTGGGTGTCATCAGCATAACAGTGAAAGCTAATACCGTATTTGCGTATGATGTCACCTAGCGGCAGCATGTAGATGCTGAAGAGTGCAGGGCCAAGGACCGAACCCTGGGGAACTCCACACGTTACCTTAACGTAGTCCGAGGTCACATTGTTATGGGAGACACACTGCATCCTATCAGTAAGATAAGAGTTAAACCAAGACAGGGCTAAGTCTGACATACCAATTCGTGTTTTGATACGTTCTAATGAAATATTATGATCGACGGTATCGAAAGCAGCGCTAAGATCGAGGAGCAGCAACATAGATGACGCATCAGAATCCATCGTTAGCAATAGATCATTAGTCATTTTTGCGAGGGCTGTCTCCGTGGAGTGATTTGCCCTGAAACCGGATTGAAAGGTTTCACATAGATTGTTAGACGCTAAGTGTTCATTTAACTGCTCCGCAACAATTTTTTCGAGGATTTTTGAAATAAAAGGAAGGTGAGACACCGGTCGGTAGTTTACCATGAGGTCAGGATCGAGGTTAGGTCTTTTAAGAAGAGGATGAATTACCGCTTTTTTGAATGCTAGGGGAACAGTGCCCGATGGTAATATGGTAAATGGTAAATAAAAACAAAATACAATGATTTGCAAATCCTTTTCAACCTATATTCATTTGAATAGTCTGCAACGACAAGATACTTAACGTTCGAACTGGTAAACTGTTATTTTTTGCCAATATTAGCTCATTTGGAATTTGATGCCTGCAACATGTTTCAAAAAAGTTGGCACAAGTGGCAAACAAGACTGACAAAGTTGAGGAATGCTCATCAAACGCATATTTAGAACATCCCACAGGTGAACAGGCTAATTGGGAACAGGTGGGTGCCATGATTGTGCTTAAAAGGAGCTTCCATGAAATGCTAAGTCGTTCACAAACAAGGATGGGGCGAGGGTCACCACTTTGTGAACAAATGCGTGAGCAAATTGTTTAGGAACCACATTTTTCAACCAGCTATTGCAAGGAATTTAGGGATTTCACCATCTACAATCCGTAATACCATCAAAAGTTTCAGATAATCTAGAGAAATCACTGCACGTAAGCGACAAGGCCGAAACCAACATTGAATGCCCGTGACCTTAGATCCTTCAGTGTGTTAAGGATATCACCACATGGGCTCAGGAACACTTCAGAAAACCACTGTCAGTAACTACAGTTTGTCGCCACATCTGTAAGTGCAAGTTAAAACTCTACTATGCAAAGCCAAAGCCATTTATCAACAACACCCAAAAACGCTCTACTGGGCCCGATCTCATCTAAGATGGACTGATGCAAATTCGAAAAGTAGTCTGTGGTCTGACGGGTCTACATTTCAATTTTTGGGGGGAAACTGTGGATCAAAGAGAAAAATAACCATCCGGACTCTTCTAGGTGTGAAGTTGAAAAGCCAGGATCTGTGGTAGTATGGGGGTGTATTAGTGCCCAAGGCATGGGTAACTTACACATATGTGAAGGCACCATTAAAGCTGAAAGGTACATACAAATTTTGGAAAAACAATTGTTGCGATCCAAGCAAGGTATTTTTCATGGACGCCCCTGCTTATTTCAGCAAGACAAGGCCAAGCCATGTGTTACAACAGTGTGGCATCGTAGTAAAAGAGTGTGGGTACTAGACTGGCCTGCCTGTAGTCCAGATCTGTCTCCCATTGAAAATGTGTGGCGCATTATGAAGCGTAAAACACCACAACGGAGACTGTTGAACAACTTAAGCTGTACACCAAGCAAGAATTTGAAATAATTCCATCTGAAAAGCTTCAAAAATTGGTCTCCTCAGTTCCCAAACGTTTACTGAGTGTTGTTAAAAGGAAAGGCCATGTAACACAGTGGTAAAAATGTCCCTGTTCCAACTTTTTTGCAATGTGTCGCTGCCATTAAATTCTAAGTTAATGATTATTTGAAAAAAGAAAAAAAAAGTTTCTGAGTTTAAACATTAAATATCTTGTCTTTGCAGTCTATTCAGTTGAATATAATTTTAAAAGGATTTGCAAATCATTGTATTCTGTTTTTATTTACAAATTACACAACGTGCCAACTTCACTGTTTTTGGGTTTCGTATCTGAACCACTATAGCATGTTTCAATCATTACACTTCGCGACCCCGAAAAGGACAAGCGGTAGGAAATGGATGGGTGGATGGATGAAGCACTATAGTATGTTACAAACTATAAGAATGGATGGATTGAAGATGTTGATTTAAATAAAGATCACATGCCACTTCCAGGTAGGAACAGCAGGGGCACACTTTTAAAAAGTAGTCATATGTTATAGCAGTGGTTCTCAACCTTTTTTCAGTGAAGTACCCCGTGTGAACATTTTTTTAATTCAAGTACCCCCTAATCAGAGCAAAGCATTTTCGGTTGAAAAAAAGAGAAAAAGAAGTAAAATACAGCACTACGTCATCAGTTTCTGATTTATTAAATTGTATAACAGTGCAAAATATTGCTCATTTGTAGTAGTCTTTCTTGAACTATTTGGGGAAAAAAATAAAAATAACTAAAAACTTGTTGAAAAATAAACAAGTGAATCAATTATAAATAAAGATTTCTACACATAGAAGTAATCATCAACTTAAAGTGCCCTCTTTGGGGATTGTAATAGTGATCCATCTGGATTCATGAACTTATTTGTAAACATTTCTTCACAAAAAAAGAAAACTTTAACATCAATATTTATGGAACATGTCCACAAAAAAATCTAGCTCTCAACACTGAATGTTGCATTGTTGCATTTCTTTTCACAGTTTATGAACTTACATTCATATTTTCTTGAAGTATTATTCAATAAATATATTTATAAAGAATTTTTGAATTGTTGCTATTTTTACAATATTTAAAAAAAAAAAAATTGCACGTACCCCTTGGCATACCTTCAAGTACCCCCGGGGCTCCGCGTACCCCCTTTTGAGAACCACTGTCTTATAGGATAGGATTGACTTTATTTACTCTAAAATAATAATATTTCTTGGTTTCTCCTTTCTTCATAATAATTATTCTTAACAGCCTTCAAGTGTCAACTGGATTGCAGAGCTGCACAATCAATCACATTTGATTTTAAATTACAATCATGACTTTTCAAAAAACCGACATTGTGGATGTAACTTCAATGTACAAACAGCAGTCGCGACTTGAGAGGCGCTCCCTTTTTTTTTTTTTAACAGCCTCAAGTGAGACGCCTCTTTACTCGTCAAGCTGAGAACAACAACACAGCACACTTCCCCCCTTCACAATAATAGCGCATTGCTCCACAGCCGGTCCAACTGCACAACCAAAATGAAAGTTTCATATATGAAACTTTCATTTTGTTTAGTACTTTACACAATGATAATGCTTTGAGCTAAAATGCTTGTCAAAATTGTCCAAATATGTATTGCACCAAGAAATGTGCGAATTTTTGCAATTAATTCTCAAACATTTTATTTAATTTTATTTGAAACAAGCAAACACTCTACGGTGGTGAAATAAGCGTAAAAAGGTAAAAACCTAAATTAAAAACAAAACGGAAAAAGTTAATTTTATTGTTTTTTATATTGTTATTGGTATTATTATTGTACTTGTTGTGTTTTATTATATTTACTAATTTATATCCAGGTTTGTTTGTTTTTTTACTATATTTAAGTTAAAGTACCAATGATTGTCACACACACACACTAGGTGTGGCAAAATGATTCTCTGCATCTTACCCTTGATCACCCCTGGGTGGTTAGGGGAGAAGTGTGCAGCAGCGGTAGCCGCGCCTTGGAATCCTTTAAAGTGGACTTTTGGTGGTCCAATAAATACTCCTGTTTTCAAATTAAAGCATAGTGGCGATTACAATATCAATCCAAAATATTCGTGATTATTATTTTTGCCATTTTCGTCCAGGCCTACTAGGTTGTCATCTGTTTTGTCATCTTCATCGACAGGACCGCCAGACTGTGGTCAAACGTAGCGAAGGCGAGTCGCCGCCGAGCACCAGCCCAGACGAAGTCGCCCACACCTTGAAATTTTCCCCGGTAGAAGGACAAGCGTTGCAGGTGAAGCATCGCTTTTTAGCAAGCAAAACTTCCAAACTGTGTGGTGGATTCTCGGTCTTTGATTCCTGCTGTCCCTGCAGATCTCACCACTCCCAGGCACGCACCCCCTGCTGGTGCTGGTCAACCCCAAGAGTGGGGGTAGACAAGGAGAACGGTAAGATTGTTATTTTTAAAGTGGTTTTCACTATAATTCATGAAGTGAAACTCATGAAGCAGTAAGTTGAATGATGCGGACACGTTTGTTACTGCATACTCTCTAATACACTTCTGCCTTGCAACTATAATTATTTGATACTTATCAGTGGTTCTCAACCTTTTTCAGTGATGTACCCCCTGTAAAAATGTTTTTAATTCAAGTACCCCCTAATCAGAGCAAAGCATTTTTAGTTGAACAAAAGGGATAAAGTAGTAAAAAACAGCACTATGTCATCAGTTTCTGATTTATTAAATTGTATAACAGTGCAAAATATTGCACATTTGTAGTGGTCTTTCTTGAACTATTTGGAAAAAAAGATATAAAAATAACTAAAAACATAAGTGATTCAATTTTAAATAAAGATTTCTACTCATAGAAGTAATCATCAACTTATCGTGCCCTCTTTGGGAATTGTAATAGAGATCCATCTGGATTCATGAACTTAATTCTAAACATTTCTTCACAAAAAAAGAAATCTTTAACATCAATATTTATGGAACATGTCCACTAAAAATCTAGCTGCCAACACTGAATATTGCATTGTTGAATTTCTTTTCACAGTTTATGAACTTACATTCATATTTTGTTGAAGTATTATTCAATAAATATATTTATAAAGGATTTTTGAATTGTCGCTATTTTTCGAAAATGTTTTAAAAATCTCACGTACCCCTTGGCATACCGTCAAGTACCCCCAGGGGTACGCGTACCCCCATTTGAGAACCACTGCTTTATATTGACAAACGTCATGTTTTACACTGCAATATTGTTCAGTTATAACTTCCTATATCTAGCTTTTGTGCTAGCATGTTTACATTTTGTAAATAACTTGACTAAATAGAAGAAAAGACCAACCTTGTGTGTTTCTTGGAGGACAATTAGAGTTCATTTAGAGTTCAGCTTTTTTCCTGATATCGGACCAATGTTCGCCATTGATATTGTATCGGAACACTCCTACATGACATCCTGACTGCGGTAACACCAACAACTTAACAATTAATCTATCAACATCATTTTAAATTGATCTCCACTCTGTACACTGCTGCTGGAATTGTAATTTTCCTGAAGGAACTCTCCTGAAGGAATCAATAAAGTACTATCTATCTATCTATCTATCATGCCTAATTGCTACAAATTGTAACATGGGTGGCTGCTATACAGAATAAAACAACTATTCCAGAATGCGCCGTAAGTGGCTGCAATAGACATACGTTTATAACATAGATATAAATACTTTGTGGCCGTCAACACAGGTTTGACTCATGGTAGGAACTCTAGCGAAAGCGAAATTGGGTTGCATGCAGGTTATGTGAAAACAATTATTTTTGGAAACCACACAACCACATTTGTCTACAGTACACACATACTACAGCAAGAGGGCGCCAGGACAGTGGGGCAATAACCTGCCTCAGCACGTAATGGAGGCTTCTATGGGCATCATACCATGGATCAATCACAATATAAGCATTTTTTCTTTTTTTCTTTTTTTTTGACCTGTCGAAAATAAGGACCAGGTGGAAAAAAAATATTTTCATAAAAATGTAACATTCCTCTGATTATAATCCCCTCAGCTATCAAGGTAAGAAAGAAAATATATGTCAACACAAACATGGAAAAAACTCAAACAATGTCAACAAAATATTAAAATCACCTTGAACACTTAACAATATTTTATTTTTTTAAAGAAGGTGCAAAAATAAGTAATTAAACTAATGCAAAGTGTGAAAATGTAAACAAAGAGATACCTGAGAAACAACTATTATCTGCAGGTTTAGTGGCTGGAAGTTACAACTGTGCTCTAAAGGGGGAGTTAAAGTGGTGTGGTATTAGTGGTACTTCATTTATAGACCACATTGGTCTGACTACGGTCCCTTTAAAAAAAATTAAAAAGTGTCATATTGTCTCGGTGACTTTTCCTCTTTTATCCAAAATTTCTTCATTTTGACTTTCTCTTCTCACTCCATGCAGAGAATCAACCACGAGAGAGAAAGTTGGCACAACCAATCTTGATAGTTGACACTGTTACCTGATTGCCGTTGCTCAGTTCCCAGGGAGAGAGCGCCTCTGTTCAGCTAACCAACCTCTCTTCGCAACTTTCGTTTTTTTCCGACCACGAAAACATTTAAAAAAAAAAATGTTTTATCGAACACATTTTTTTTATTGATATCGATTATGTGTATATATCGCGATATACCGTAAATTCCGGACTATAAGCCGCTACTTTTTTCCTACACTTTGAACCCTGCGCCTTGTAATAAAATGTAAGTAATTTTCTTCACTGACGCCGTAACAAAAAGTTAAAAAACAAACAAACAAGAAAATACACTGAGATGGTGTTTTATTGTTTGTGCTACGGCACCATATTACGGTCAGGTTCGCTCACTGCAGGTGCTCCCGTGTCCTTCCACCAATGCATTTTTGTTTTTCACCCGTAGTCCCGTTCAGTCTTCAAACCGTCCATAGCGTTCTACTCGTATGGATTCTTCATTCATTACCCCAAGCAACGTTTGTAAGTTTCACAATATAACTAAAACTTTTCATACTTATTAAAGCGTCCCATGTGTGATGTCTGTAGGAGTGTTTTCATCCATATTTGTACGTGCTATCGTGCCATTAGCATTAATTGTTATGCTAACACGTTTACACCAACAAGCAAACGTGGTAGTTGATACTGGGACCTGATTAGCTGCTATCGTGTGGCGCCCACTGTGATCCCTTACCAGAGAGCGAGTGCTTTTGTTCATGCAACCAACCTTGCTTTGCAGCTTCCAATTTCTTCCGACAAAGAAGGAAGAAAAATATTGAACGTTTTATCAAACGCATTTTTTGTTGTTATTGATTACGTGTGATATCAACCAATACTGTATTGGCCTAAAAGCAGCTAATAGTGGAGGACAGAAGCACCAGCGAGATAACTTTGACCACAAGGAAATCTACTCATTGATGCTAAAGGCAAGAAAATTGTTTTTATTTATAGTGCAAATATATTTCTAGAACCGGTTCTAAATAAAACCCCTAAGGGGTACTTAACACGGTCACATCATGTTGCTCTTCTTTCCATCGCCATGGCAACAAGTCCGTGTGTAAAAATAAACACTGTGATGCTCACTTTACTTTACCCACACACAAAGAAAATGTGCTGATTGTGTCGGCTTCTTTCAGCGTTCTTAGGAAGTTCCGCTACCTTCTGAACCCGCGGCAGGTGCACAGTTTGGAGCAAGGTGGCCCTGCAGCCGGGTAAGTGTCCCCATCAGCTGACGTCGGGTCATCATTTATGTTTTTTTTAGTTGGCGATAACGCATTGTCCGAAAAAGACAGAGTGTAAATAAAGGACGGTTCAAGGAGAAAGGACAAGGAGAAAAACCTTCATCTAGAAAAAAGTTGATGCACAAAAAGCATTGATGTTACTAGATAGGCCACACCCATGCCGTGGGGACAAAGAAAGGTATTCTATTTTTGTACACTACACAGAAACAAAGACAACAAATTCAGACAAGGAATAAATTAATAGAAATGCAAAAAAAAAAAAATGTAATACAATTAAAAAAAATATGTAAGTAACTTTAAAAGAAAAACAAATAAAATGCTGTGTATTAATAGCACGTGTATATATATATATACATATATATATATATATATATATATATATATACATATATATATATATACATATATATATATATATATATATATATATATATAATATAGCTGCGATAGGATCCAGCACCCCTCTGCGACCCCAAAGGGGACAAGCGGTTTTATAAAATTTACAAAGTTCAGTGATTAGGTTGTGTTTTTTGCAACATGACTCGGAAAGGTTGTTTGCATTGGGTCATATAAGTAAATGCTCTTCACTATTCCATTCAGAGCATAGTTAAAGGTCCATTCATCCATTTTGTTCTGCTTATCCGGGTCGCGGGGGTAGCAGCCTAAGCAGAGAAGACCCTGACCACAGCCACTTCCTCCAGCTCCTCTCAGGGGATCCTGAGGCGTTCCCAGGCCAGCCCGAGAGACATAGTCTTCCCAATGTGTTCTGGGTTTTCCCTGTGGCCTCCTACTGGTTGGACCTGCCCTAAACACCTTCACAGGGAGGCGTTCGGGTTGCATCCTTACTAGATGCCTGAACCACCTCATCTGGCTCCTCTCCGTGTGGAATAGCAGCAGCTTTACTTTGAGCTCCTCCTATATTATAGAGCTTCTCACGCCATCTCTAAGGGAGAGTTTCGTCACCCGGCGGGGAAAAACTCAAAGATCATGACCATTGGTGAGAATGGGAACGTAAATTGAGAGCTTTGCCTTCCGGCTCAGCTCCTTCTTCACATCAACTAATCGGTACAACGTCCGCATCACTGCAGACGCCGCATCAATCCGCCTGTCGATCTCACAATCCTTTCTTCTCTTACTCGTGAACAAGACTCCGAGGTACTTGAAATCCTCCACTTGGGGAAAAATCTCCTCACCAACCCGGAGATGGTACTCCACCCTTTTCCGGGCAAGAACCATGGACTCGGACATGGAGGTGCTGATTCTCATCCCAGTCGCTGAAGGTTTCTGGCCAGATGAAGCCATCAGGACCACATCAACTACAAAAAGCAGAGACCTAATCCTGCAGCCACCAAACCGGATGCCCTCAACGCTCTTACTGTGCCTACAAATGATGTCCATAAAAGTTAGCAATAGAATCGGTGGCAAAGGGCAGCCCTGGCAGAGTCCAACCCTTACTGAAAACGGGTCCGACATACTGACCCAACCTCCGACACGGATCAGACAGGAAGCGGGCTGCCTGATTCCTTTCTGAGCACTCCCCACGGGACTTCTCGAGGGACACGGTTAAAAGCCTTCTCCAAGTTTACTAAGCACATGTAGACTGGTTGGGTCGACCGTGAGCGACTTTTGGTTCTGCTAGAAATGGTGGTGAAGAAGAGTGATGGTTTCAAAGATCCTGCAGAGAGTATAGAGTTGTAATAATAATTAAAGGTCATTAGCCAAAATTATTCGCTTTGTCCATTTGATGGCGACAAAATGTCTGCATCAATGTCAGTCTTTTAAAATGAATGAATAGGAGAGATTTGTTTGGTACGGTTAGCAACAAGAAGGAAATGCATGGTGGAGACCACCACAGTGTTTCCCACAAGGCATCGTCAGTCCATCCATCCATCAATCTTCTTCCGCTTATCCGAGGTCGGGTCGCGGGGGCAGCAGCCCAAGCAAGGAAGCCCAAACTTCCCTCTACCCAGCCACTTTGTCTAGCTATTCCCGGGGATCCCGAGGCGTTCCCAGGCCAGCCGGGAGACATAGTCTTCCCGACGTATCCTGGGTCTTCCCCGTGGCCTCCTACCGGTTGAACGTGCCCTAAACACCTCCCTAGAGAGGCGTTCGGGTGGCATCCTGACCAGATGCCCGAACCACCTCATCTGAATCCTCTCGATGTGAAGGAGCAGCCGCTTTACTTTGAGTTCTTCCCGGATGACAGAGCTTCTCACCCTATCTCTAAGGGAGAGCCCCGCCACACGGCAGAGGAAACTCATTTCGTCCACTTGTACCCATGAGCTTATCCTTTCGGTCATGACCCACAGCTCATGACCATAGGTGAGGATGGGAACGTTGATCGACCGGTAAATTGAGAGCTTTGCCTTCCGGCTCAGCTCCTTCTTCACCACAACGCATTTGGTACAACATCCGAATTAATGAAGACGCCGCACCGATCCGCCTGTCGATCTCACTATCCACTCTTCCCTCACTCGTGAACAAGAATCCAAGGTACTTGAACTCGTCTACTTCGGGCAGGGTCTCCTCCCCAACCCGGAGATGGCACTCCACCCTTTTCCGGAAGAGACCCATAGACTCGGACTTGGGGGTGCTGATTCTCATTCCGGTCGCTTCACACTCTGTTGCGAACCGATCCAGTGAGAGCTGAAGATCCCGGCCAGATGAAGCCTTTAGGACCACATCATCTGCAAAAGCAGAGACCTAATCCCGCGGCCACCAAACCGGAACCCCTCAACGCCTTGGCTGCGCCTAGAAATTCTGTCCATAAAAGTTATGAACAGAATCGGTGACAAAGGACAGCCTTGGCGGAGTCCAACCCTCACTGGAAACGTGTCCGACTTAGTGCCGACAATGCGGACCAAGCTCTGACACTGATCATACAGGGAGCAGACCGCCACAATAAGACAGTCCGATACCCCATACTCTCTGAGCACTCTCCACAGGACTTCCCGAAGGACACGGTCGAATGCCTTCTCCAAGTCCACAAAGCACATGTAGACTGGTTGGGCAAACTCCAATGCACCCTCAAGAACCCTGCCGAGAGTATAGAGCTGGTCCACAGTTCCACGACCAGGACGAAAACCGCACTGTTCCTCCTGAATCCGAGGTTCGACTATCCGGCGTAGCCTCCTCTCCAGTACACCTAAATAAACCTTACCGGGAAGGCTGAGGAGTGTGATCCCACGATAGTTGGAACACAACCTCTGGTCCCCCTTCTTAAAGAGAGGGACCACCACCCCGGTCTGCCAATCCAGAGGTACCGCCCCCGATGTCCACGCGATGCTGCAGAATCTTGTCAACCAAGACAGCCCCACAGCATCCAGAGCCTTAAGGAACTCCGGGCAGATCTCATCCACCCCTAGGGCCTTGCCAGCGAGGTGCTTTTTAAGTACCTCAGCAACCTCAGCCCCAGAAATAGGAGACCCCACCACAGTTTCCCCAGGCACTGCTTCCTCATAGGAAGACGTGTTGGTGGGATTGAGGAGGTCTACGAAGTATTCCTTCCACCTATCCACAACATCCCCAGTTGAGGTCAGCAGAACACCATCCGCACCATACACGGTGTTGACCGTGTACTGCTTCCCCTTCCTGAGGCGGCGGGTGGTGGTCCAGAATTGCTTCGAAGCCGTCCGGAAATCGTTTTCCATGGCTTCCCCGAACTCCTCCCATGTCTGAGTTTTTGCCTCTGTGACCGCTGAAGCTGCACACAGCTTGGCCTGTTGGTACCTGTCCACTGCCTACGGAGTCCTATGAGCCAAAAAATCCGATAGGACTCCTTCTTCAGCCTCAATACTTTAGAGTCCAACTTCCTTTTGGAGGACTTTACCTTATTATGTCATCAAATACTGAAGACTGATTTGTCAAATATTCTTGTCTTCTTAGGCTCAACTTCTTCCGCGACGTTCCCAACTTCCGCGTGCTGGCGTGTGGCGGTGACGGCACCGTGGGCTGGATCCTAGACTGCATAGGTAATAAATACTACAACTTGTACTACAATACTGTTAGCATCTTGTACTTGTACGCATTCCTCGACTGCATAAGTACTATATTACAACTTGTACTATAGTACCGTTAACATCTTGTACTTGTACTTATTCCTGGACTGCATGGGTAGTACTTACTACAACGTTTACGACAATACTGTTAGCATCTTGTACTTGTACGCATTCCTGGACTGAATATGTACTAAACTACAACTTGTACTACAATACTGTTAGCATCTTGTACCTGTATGCCAGGGGTCTCAAACTCAATTTACCTGGGGGCCACTGGATGCAGAAACTGGGTGAGGCTGGGCCGCAAGAAAGGATTTCTTAAAAAATCTTACATGCACTTTTTAATGAATTCACTTTCTATGAATGGCTTTCCCGCCCTAGCACTGCTAGGGCAGGAAAGCCAACCCCCACGATTTTTCCGGTAGACTACTGAATTTCAGTGCACCTCCCGACAATCTACTGGTGCAACTATTTTCCCGAATTTGTCCCAATTTTCACCCGGCCGACATTATTAAGGGCTGCCGTGACTGCACTGCCATCATGTCCTCATGTGTAATGTTTAAGAATTTTTTTCAATTTTTTCGGACTACAATGTGCAATAATGTTATATGTATGTGTGTATATATATTCATATGCATGCATATATGCATCTGTGTGGATATATATACATATACATAGATACATCTCTCATCTCTATCTTTTTTTTTTTACTATTTATATTACCATATTGTTTATGCACCTTAGGAGGATCTGCTCCAATTTCGTTGTTCTTTGAACCTGTTCATTGCAATAATGACAATAAAACTCTATTCTATTCTATTCTATTAACGTCCTCTACAACAGTGGTTCTCAACCTTTTTTCAGTGATGTACCCCATGTGAAAATGTTTTAAATTCAAGTACCCCCTAATCAGAGCAAAGCATTTTGGTTGGAAAAAAAGAGATAAAGAAGGAAAATACAGCCCTATATCATCAGTTTCTGATGTATTCAATTGTACAGTATAACAGTGCAAAATATTGCTCATTTGTAGTGGTCTTTCTTGAACTATTTGGAAAAAAAAATCTAAAAATAACTAAAAAACTTGTTGAAAAATAAGCAAGTAATTCAATTATAAATAAAGATTTCTACACATAGAAGTAATCATCAACTTAAAGTGCCCTCTTAGGGAATTGTAATAGAGATCCACCTGGATTTATGAACTTAATTCTAAACATTTCTTCACAAAAGAAGAAATCTTTAACATAAATACTGTTGGAACATGTCCACAAAAAAATCTCGCTGTCAACACTGAATATTGCATTGTTGCATTTCTTTTCACAGGTTGTGAACTTACATTCATGTTTGTTAAAGTGTCATCCCATAAATATATTTATTAAGTATTTATGACTGACTGCTGTTTTTTAGAATGTTTTTTATAAATCTCACTTAACCCTTGGTATACCTTCACATAGCGTACCATCTATAAGAGAACTAGTGCTCTACAACTCGTCATTGCGCATATAACACAACTAAAGTAACACCTCTAAATCATGTTGTGCGAGACTTGTGCAGAACAATGTTAGTGGCTGCAAGACGTACTTACTCAACAGCCATACAGGTCACACTGAGGGTGGCCGTATAAACGACTTAAACACTGTTACAAATATGCGCCACACTTTGAACCCACACCAAACAAGAATGACAAACACATTTTGGGAGAATATCCGCACTCTAACACAACTTAAACACAAGATAACAAATACCCAGAACACTTTGCAACCCAAACTCTCCCGGGCTACAATATACACAACCTCAACCGACGCAAGTAGGGAGGGTGGGGTCGTGGGGGGTAGGTGGTAGCGTGGGTGTGTGTATTGTAGCCCGGAAGAGTCAGGGCTGCATGGGATTCTGGGTATTTGTTCTGTTGAGTTTATGTTGTATTACGGTGTGGATGTTCTCCTGTAATGTGTTTGTCATTCTTTTTTTTGTGTGGGTTCACAGTCTGGCACATATTTGTAACAGTGTTATAGTTTTTTTTACGGCCACCCTCAGTGTGACTTGTGTAGCTGTTGACCAAATATGTCTTGCAACATCACACGTGTACTGCTCAGCCAAATGTAACAATCAAATAGGCTTGCACGCTGTCTGTACAGGATTCAGAGGGTGTAAAGAACAGTGCCATTGCGCCACCCCCTGAGTATTGTCGATTGGGTAAAAATCAGCTGGGATTTTTAGAGAATGGATACCCTGGTATTAAGAGGACTCCCGTGAAAATTGGGAAGAACGTTGGGAAGTATGACGCTGTCAAGTTCTGTTCATATTAAACTCGCGTGCCGCACATACATTAAATTGTCATATCAAAGTGCGGGCCGCAAAATAACGTCATGTGGGCCGCAATTTGCCCGCGGGCCGCATGTTTGAAACCCCTGTTGTACGCATTCCTGGACTGCAAAAGTACTATATTACAACTTGTACTACAGTACTGTTAACATATTGTACTTGTACGTCATCCTGGACTCTATAGGTATTACATACTACAACTTGTACTACAGTACTGTCAGCATATTGTACTTCCTGCACTGCATAAGTACTACATACTACAACTTGTACTACAATATTGATAGCATCTTGTACTTGTACGCATTCCTGGACTGCATAAGTACTATATTACAAATTGTGCTACAGTACTGTTAGCATCTTATACTTGTACACATTTTTGGACTGAATAGGTACTACATACTGCAACTTGTACTACAATACTGTTATTATCCTTTACTTTTACTTATTCCTGGTCTGCATTACTGCACACTACAACTTGTACTACTATATCGTTAGCTTCTCGTACCTGTACACATTCCTGGTAATTGTACACTAACTACAATATGTGTGTACTGTTAGAACATTTGATGAACTGTCTGTAGTAACTGTACACTAATTAGTATATACTGTATGTGTACTCTTAAAAAATGTTATGAACTGGTAGCTGTAATTTTACACTAATATATACGTGTGAACATGTTTTTCTGCAATAATTGTACACTAACTAGTTTATATACGTGTCTACACTGTTTTTTTGCAGCAATAGTACACTAACTAGTATATGTATATATATATATATATATATATATATATATATATATGTATATATATATATATATATATATATATATATATATATATATATATATATATACGTATATATATATATATATATATATATATGTATATATATATATATATATATATATATATATACATATATATATATATGTATATATATATATATATATATATATATATATATATATATGTGTGTGTGTGTACATGCTGTTTTTCTGCAGTAATTGTACGTGTGTACGTTCTGTTTTTCTGCAGTAATTGTACACTTACTAGTATATATGTGTGTGTGCATGATGTGTTTCTGCAGTAATTGTACACTAACTAGTATATATACGTGTGTACACAATGTTTTTCTGCTGAAGTCACAATGTTATGTGGAAAGTTGTTGACAGATGAAATATGTTTTTGCAGACAAGGCCAACTTGGCACAGCACCCACCGGTGGCCATCCTCCCTCTGGGCACGGGCAACGACCTGGCACGCTGTCTACGCTGGGGGGGAGGTGAGACGCGCCACCGCTTGTTTTGATTCGTGTGAATGTGTTTTGACGTGTGTGTATTTGTTTTGACTCGTGTGTATTTCTTTTGATTTGTGTATATTTGTTTTGATTTGTGTGTATGCGAATTGATCTGTGTGTATTTTGTTTTGTTTTTGTATGTGTATTGATTTTGTGTACATTAGTTTTGATTTTGTGTGCATTAGTTTTGATTTGTGTGTATTTGTTTTAATTTGTGTATATTTGTTTTGGTTTGTGTGTATTTGTTTTAATTTGTGTATATTTGTTTTGATTTGTGTGTATTTGTTTTGATTAGTGTGTATTTGTTTGGATTTGTCTGTATTTGTTTTGATTAGTGTGTATTTGTTTTGATGTCTGTATATTTGTTTTGATTAGTGTGCACTTGTTTGGATTTGTGTGTATTTGTTTTGATTAGTGTGTATTTGTTTGGTTTTGTCTGTATTTATTTTAATTAGTGTGTATTTGTTTTTATGTATATTTGTTTGGATTTGTTTTTATGTGTGTTTGTGTGTGTGTGTTTGTTTATTTGTCTCAATTTGTGTGTATTTGTTTTGATCTGTGTATATCTGTTTTGATTTGTGTGTATTTGTTTTGATCTGTGTGTATTTGTTTTGATCTGTGTATTTATATTGATTTGTGTTTATTTGTTTTGATCTGTGTGTATTTGTTTGGATATGTGTGTATTTGTTTTAATATGCGTGTATTTGTATTGATTTGAGTGTATTTCTTTTTATCTTTGTGTGTTTGTTTTTATTTGTGGTATTTGTTTTGATCTGTATTTGTCTTAATCTGTGTGTATTTGTTTGGATGTGTGTGTATTTGTTCTGATATGTATTTGTTTTTATCTGTGTATTTGTTTTGATCTGTGTGTATTTGTTTTCCGTTTGTGTGTATTTGTTTTGATCTGTGTGTGTTTGTTTTCATCTGTGTATGTATTTGTTTTGATCTGTGTGTATTTGTTCGGATTTGTGTGTATTTGTTTCGATATGTGTATATTTTGGACTTCATGTTCACACTGGAAATATCAAGCTGACCTTTTCACTTTTCAGACTCATTGATTTATTGGAAAGTGGAATCATGTCATTATCAATACATTCATTGATTAGTTCTTGGCATGTTTCCTGCAAGTATGAAAGGATGCCAAGCATATTTTAGTGCAGCCATAACAAATTTGCATTATACCCATATTATATTTTGTTGTTATTGTTATTATCAACACTTTACTAGTTTTATTTAAGTATTTAATTATTGTTATAATTTATTTTTAATGGAAATCACAGTAAATAAGTACTTCCTTTCAGGGCTTACAGTAAAAGAAGTAAACATTGTTTATGTGACTCTCAGTAAATAAACGGGCTTTCACTTTATAAAATTTACAGTAAATAGTTTTTATGGGACTCACAATAAATACATCACTTACAGTAAATAAATATTTATTTCAACTTACTGTAAACGAGACTTACAGTGAATGATACTTGCAGTAATAAATACTTACAGTGAATACTTTTTTAAAGGTTCTTACAAGAAAACAAACATTTATGGAACTTACAGTGAATAAAAACGTATTTATAAATACATAAACACTTTATGGAAACTAATACTAATAAATACTTACAGAAAATATTTTTTATGGAACTTACAGTAAATTGGGACTTACAGTAAATAGTTATTTGAGAGGCATACAATAAATAGATGTATTTTTTCTTGAGACTTACAGTAAATAAATGGCCTTTATAAGACTTATAGAACATACTTAGAGTAAATAAATATTTTATAGAAACTTAAAGTAAACGTTTTGTATAGTGAAAACTAAGTACAATGAAATATTTATTTTTAAGCTCACACTAACTTTATAGAAAATGTCAGTATATATTTATTTCATGTGACTTTCAGTAAATACATTTGTTATGAGGCTTTCAATGAATAAATACTTTATAGAAACTTACAGTAAATATTTTGTAGTGTACAATATTTTTTTAGGGGTTTTACAGTAAATACATACTTATTTTTTAGGCTGACACTAAGTTTATAGAAAACTACAGTAATATTTTAAGGGCACTTACAGTGAATAATTGAGGTTTACAGTAAATAATAGTTTTTTATGAAGCTCACAATAAATAAATACTTTATATCTTCTTGGGAATTACAGTATATTAGTAGTTCTATGAGTACATAAATGATAGCAACAATAAATAAAAGTATTTTCCAGCTACTTCCTGTAACTCTTTGTTCCTCAAAGATGGCGGACATGCAGCGCTAAATAATCATTTTTGTTTCATTTTCAAATTGCTGCTGATTATTAATTTGCATTGATAACAATAGTATTTGTGGGGCGGTATAGCTCGATTGGTAGAGTGGCCGTGCCAGCAACTTGAGGGTTGCAGGTTCGATTCCCGCTTCCGCCATCCTAGTCACTGCCGTTGTGTCCTTGGGCAAGACACTTTACCCACCTGCTCCCAGTGCCACCCACACTGGTTTAAATGTAACTTAGATATTGGGTTTCACTATGTAAAGCGCTTTGAGTCACTAGAGAAAAGCGCTATATAAATATAATTCACTTCACATTTGTACTCATGCACCAAACTGGGCCAGGTTACGAAGGTGGCAGCCTGCTGAAGTTCCTGCGAGACGTGGAGCACAGCAGCGAGGTTCTCCTGGACCGCTGGAACATCGACATCGTGGCCGAGGACAGGCGGGACCAGGGCGACCCGGTGCCATACAACATCGTCAACAACTACTTCTCCATCGGCGTGGTAAGAGCT
>NC_084629.1:19058894-19251394 GCF_033978795.1 Nerophis ophidion
CTGCTCTCGGTTGCTGGAAAAGTCCTTGCTTGGATCATGCTCTCTCGTTTAGTTACTCACATCTCTGAGAACATCTTGCCTGAATCACAGTGTGGATTCAGAAGAGATCGGAGTACTACTGACATGATCTTTGTAGCCAGGCAGGTACAAGAAAAGTGCCGGGAACACCACCAGGATCTGTACATCGCCTTCATCGACCTGTCCAAGGCATTTGACACCGTAAACCGGAATCTCCTCTGGGAGTTACTGGGAAGGATGGGAATTCCACCAAAGTTCCTCAACATCCTGAGACAACTTCACGATGGAATGCGAGCCTGTGTCCGCATTGGAGGCCAGCAATCCCCCTCTTTTAATGTGAAAGTCGGGGTCAGGCAGGGATGTGTCCTAGCCCCTGTTATATTCAACCTCTTTCTCTCAGCAGTCACTCTCCTCTCACACAAAGCTCTGGCAACCACAGATGGCATCCACATACAGTTCCGGCTAGACGGCAGTCTCTTCAACATCCGGCGCCTCCAGGCCTTCACTAAAATTACAAAACAACAGATCCTAGCACTTCAGTATGGTGACGATTGTGCTCTCCTTGCCCACACGCCAGACTCTCTCCAACGTGCACTTAACGTGGTCTCATCCACATACAGTGCCCTAGGACTCAAGGTCAACATTTCAAAAACACAGATCATTGCGCAATACTCTATCCATCAGTCAGAAGTGCCTGTCTTCAACATCGATGGCCAGCAGCTCACCATCGTTCAACACTTCACCTACCTCGGAAGCGTCCTGTCCCCCACCTGTAACATCGATAATGACATCCAGGTCCGTGTTGGGTTAGCGTCTGCTGCCTTCGGTAGGCTCAAAACCAGGGTCTTCCTGAACAGAAACCTGACAGTTTCCACCAAAGCAGCTGTTTACAGAGCAGTTTGTCTGTCCACACTGCTATATGGCTCGGAAGCCTGGACCCCTTACCAAAGGCACGTCAGAATCCTGGAGAGATACCACATCCGCTGCCTGCAACGGATTCTGGGTCTGACCTGGGAGGACAGGGTCCCTCATGTGGATATTTTTGACCGGACCCAAACACCCAGCATCCAAGTGTTCCTTGCGCAAAGACATCTGCTCTGGGTGGGGCATGTAATCCGCATGCCCGCCCAGAGACTCCCCCGACAGATCCTCTACGGCCAACTCCAGGAAGGCTGTAGGTGTCCTGGGGGTCAGCGGAAACGCTACAAGGACCACATAAAAACCCTCCTGAAGCGCTGTGCTATTCAGCCTTCCGCACTGGAAGTCTTGGCTGCTGATCGCCATACCTGGCGCAACTGCAGTCACACCGGCATTGCTCATCTCCAGGAGCAGACCACTGAGAGGAGAAAACGACAACGTATACAGCGACATCAGCGCGCTGCAGGGGCCCCCCTCTCAAACGTGGACTACATCTGCCCCACATGTGCCTGCACAGCCACATGCAATGGCATATTCGAACCCCCCCTCAATAACCCATTACTGGAGCAACGTCATCATCGTAATCGATGGACAGCCATAAGCAAGTGTGTGTGTGTGTGTGTGTGTGTGTGTGTGTGTGTGTGTGTGTGTGTGTGTGTGTGTGTGTGTGTGTGTGTGTGTGTGTGTGAGAGAGAGTCAGTCAGTCAGTCAGTCAGTTAGTCAACTATGTCCCCAGAAGTCCATGAGATATGTGTATGGAACACAAGTAGAAGCAACACAACGGCGTTACACAACTTGCTGCATGCCAACCTGTGCGTGTGTTTTGTCATTTTTGTTTTGGCACGACCGTCACACGTGGGCGGCAGATCATGTTGTGTCAGCGGGCGCCATGGTGACAGATGGCTGCCTATCTAGGCGGCCTGCAGTACCGCTCGAGTGACTCATGGCCGCCGCGTGGCCATTAGCCGCGCTCGTCCGATCTGCTCAGCAAAAAGCGGCCTCGTGTTGTGTTTTCGAAGGTGCGGTTGCCATGGCGACCAGCGAGGCTCCACGGGCGACGTGTCCCCCGGGCGCGTCCCAATGGAACAAAACGTAAACACATGACGTTTTGAAGACTTGAGTAGCCATATTTAGTCTTTGAGGGTGAGTCCATGTGGCGACTTGCGGTACTACAGCTGGGACACATGACGTCATTACAATGTTGCGTCATTGCGACCAAGCAATTGTACGTGCTCCACAGCTCCCCCTGCAGCATTCTATTGTACAATGACATTAATTGGATCACAGCGTGGCTGTGCAAGAGTATGTTTGGCCCGTTCATACTTGCCAACCATCCCGGAATTTCCGGGAGACTCCCCAAATTCAGCGCCTCTCCCGAAAAGCTCCCGGGACTAATTTCCTCCCGAAAATCCCCCAAATTTCAGGCGGAGCTGGAGGCCACGCCCCCTCCAGCTCCATGCGGACCTGAGTGACGAACGCCTGTTTTCACTTCCGCTTTCCCACAATATAAACAGCGTGTCTGCCCAATGACGTTATAACTGTAGAATGATCGAGGACGAGTTCTTGGTTTCTTATAGAATAGAATAGAAATTACTTTATTGATCCCTGGGGGAAATTCAGCATCACAGTTCGCTCACAATAGACAATAATAATAATAAATAATATATAACATGTATTATATATAATATACAATATATGAATAGTATAATATATTCTACATTTAAGTGCTGTCAAGAAGGAACATATGCATTATACAGTCTGATGGCTGTCGGTATGAAGGACCTCCTGTGTCGTTCCGTGTTGCATTTAAGGAGTCTGAGCCTTCCACTGAACGTGCTCATTCTCTCCGCAAGGTTCGAGTGTAGTGGGTGGGACGTGTTGTCCATAATGGCTAGGAGTTTTGCTACACTTCTCCTCTCTTGACACCACCGCCAGAGAGTCCAGCTCCACTCCCACCACGTTACTGGCCTTCTCTACCAACTTGTCTAGTCTGTTTGTGTCCCTCACTCTCAGCCCGCTGTCCCAGCAGGCCACGGCATACAGGAAGGCGCCCGCCACCACTGACTCGTAGAACATCTTCAACATCTTTGTACAGACGTCGAAGGGTCCTAGCCTCCGGAGGAAGTAAAGGCGGCTCTGTCCCTTCTTGTAGTGGGCGTTATGTGGGTTTATTGTTAGGCAGTTTCATTAACGTCATCCCAGCGCGGTAACAACACACAACAACAGCAGTCACGTTTTCGTTTACTGTAAAGCAGTCTGCCGTAAACAGCAATGTTGTGACACTCTTAAATAGGACAATACTGCCATCTACTGTACATGCATATGTGACAATAACATCTACGGCTTTTAGAGAGTGCAGTGCACAACTGCGCACACAACAAGGAGATCTTCCTCAGGAAGCAAAGATTGACCAGTTTTGGGCCATGCTAGGGAAAGATGGAAGATTCCAGACTAGTGCATTTAATGAAAGCACTTTTGTGCGTGCCACACAGCAATGCATCATCAGAGAGGGTGTTCAGTTGGTTAGAAAAATAGTGACAGAGAATATAACAAGGATGGACAATTCAACCCATAACAATGAGTAGATGAGTGTTATGTTTTATTGATTGATTGATGCTTTTATTAGTAGATTGCACAGTTCAGTACATATTCCGTACAATTGACCACTAAATGGTAACACCCGAATAAGTTTCTCAACTTGTCCACGTTAATCAATTCATGGTAAATGTGTGTGTATATGTGTTAATAAATGAACACTGAAATTCAAGTATTTCTTATATATATATATATATATATATATATATATATATATATATATATATATATATATATATATATATATATATATATATATATATATATATATATATATATATATATATATATATATATATATATATGAAATACTTGACTTGGTGAATTTTAGCTGTAAATATACTCCTCACCTCCCGAAATCAGAGCTCTCAGGGTTGGCAAATATGGGCCTGTAGCATGACTTAATGTCGTCCTTTTTGTGACATCAGCAGTGTTTTTTAACTCTATGTCACAATCGATTGATTGCTTCTGAATCCAAAGGAGTTGATATCATTAAGACTGTAGTGGGAATGGGAGTGTGTAATATACTATAACAAGGTTGTGTTACCATGACAACCAAGACTAAGGTACAAATTGACTATTTTTATATTTTACACACGAGTTCTTTAAGTTCTTCTTCATATTTTGCGTTGATTGTTAATATTTATTGTTTACACTGAACAAGATGCAGGTCCTTATGTGTCAAACATCTGATTTTGATTTTTTATTTATTTAAATGATTTAGTTGGTTTCATGATGCGGTTAAATGTTGATTGTAAACAACACACACCACTTTCACACCAACCTGACATTTTATAGTGCATTAAGAGCACGCTGGGTGCTCATTATACCTCCCGTGCAGCTGCTGCCGTCTCTCGGAGTTCACTGAAACAACACCAGGAGGTTGTCTACAGCCACAGCCGGTAATGCCAATGTTAGAGACCCCAATGAATACTTGCTTTTTGAGAGACATGATAACTGCTTATATGTACGGTAGTTCTGACATTTGCAATGACTTTTTCTGCATCCTTCTGATTAGCCTTAAAGGTATAGTGCTTATAGCGCCCCCAGTTGTTTCGCCATGCACTTAACAGTCCCTAATATCACCACTAACATTTCTCTTCACACCCAAAGTGTTCGTAATTACGGCGTTATTTGCTATTATTATTGTTTTATTATTTTTGCTATTATTGCTAGTATTTATTTACTCATTACAAGTAATCTAATTAATTATTTTTAGGTCCGTGACAACGACGTTAGCGACAGCTTGATGTAATGTGGCACGCTCCTTTTGATGTGGTTTTACTTACGTCAACAACAAGACGGCGTCATCGGTGCATCAAGTTCAAGGCAGGAAATGTCTTTTTACTAGTGAAAGCAACAAGCAGCAGCGGACTAAAACGAACTTGATTTTAAACAGGAAAAGGCAATGTCACACTGGGACACAGCAGACAACAACATACACGCACGTACACAGTGAGAATAATGCACGACAAATGAACGATTGAAGTTACAAACGGGGTATCCAAACAATACCCCGTTTGTTGACAAGAAGACATGACAGCCATGGAATTAATACCCAGAGGTAACACAATTCGGTGAAATGATTCGAAAAAGCTGGCGTCAAAGCCGAAACACTTCTGCTGCTAATGGTGCAAGCTAATGTATGCAGCTCCGTTGGGACACTTGATGACATCACGCGTCACTAGGCAACAGGTCCCGCCTTTTAAACACACACGCACGCTGCGCTCAACACTGCAAACCGCCAATGCCAATTTTTGTAAGTCAAGTATTAATTACTTTCTTTAGTAATTAGTTAGATTTATTTAAGAGTAATTCTGTAAGTAAGTCAATTGAATTTTTGTTATAGTAACAAGTAACTTTAAAAGTAATTTTCAGGACACTGCACCCAAGTGAAGCTAATTAACGTTGTTTTACACACAACTACTTTAGCATCAATTAGTGTGTGTGTGTGTGTGTGTGTGTGCGTGTGCGTGTGCGTGTGCGTGTGTGTGTGTGTGTGCGTGTGTGCGTGTGTGCAGTCTTGATGCTGAAGAGCTGCCAGGTGTCTCAGTGTGGTTTTTATTAGCATCCATTTTTCATATAACCTAACCTGGACCTGGCAGCTGCGGACTTCCTGTCACTGATACTTCCTTTAACCTTCACCCAGTGCCAGCAACACACACACACACACACACACACACACACACACACACTGCAACTTGAAGCGCTATCGATGACATGCTGACATGTGCAATTTCCTCTTGGCGCAACTTAAAGTCGACTTACATATCCAGCTAACGCATTAATCAAGTCATATTATAATTGTGTGACAATAATATTTTTCAGCTGTGTTGACACTTTTTTCTCTGATTCCACAGCCATAGAGTCATATGTGACACATGCAAACATTATTATGCTAACTTTTTTGGAGCTTTTTTTTTTAGGAAATATTGTTTCTATAACATATAACATATTGTTATTATAAGATATAAATTGTAGGGTGTTTTTTAATAAGATAGAGTTAACAGGATGTATTGTTTTCGTAAGACATATTGTTTATATAAGATATAGTTTATAGGATGTATTGTTTTTATAAGACATATTGTTAAAATACTGTGATGAGGTGGCGACTTGTTCAGGGTGTACCCCGCCTTCCGCCCGAATGCAGCTGAGATAGGCTCCAGCACCCCCGCCACCCCCCCCCCCCCCAAAAGGGGCAAGCGGTAGAAAATGAATGTATGCATATTATTAATATAAGATACAGTTTGTAGAATGTATTGTTTGTATAAGATATAGTTAATAGGACATATTTTTATATAAGATATAGTTTATATAAGATGACTCATTGTTTGTATGCAATATAGTTTCTAGGATATATTGTTTGTATAAGATATAATTAATGATACATATTTCTTATATGAGATAGAGATGATATATCTTTCCAAGCTTTCCAAGTAATTTGATCATCTATTACTACATCCCAAAATTTGTTTTCTTTTACCCTTTAAATATCGACTCCGTTTATTTGTATTTGTTTGACTTTCCCTTCTAATGTTACCAAATTGCATTATTTCAGTTCAACTGAGATTCAAAGTCTGTTTTTGTCAAACCATCTCTTTATCGGTTTAGCTCGGTTGGTAGAGTGGCCGTGCCAGCAACTTGAGGATTGCAGGTTCGATTCCCGCTTCCGCCATCCTAGTCACTGCCGTTGTGTCCTTGGGCAAGACACTTTACCCACCTGCTCCCAGTGCCACCCACACTGGTTTGAATGTAACTTAGATATTGGGTTTCACTATGTAAAGCACTTTGAGTCACTAGAGAAAAAGCGCTATATAAATATAATTCACTTCACTTCACTAATTTGTTCATTCTGTTATTTGTGTCAGCTTTGGTGTGTTTTCTCCTGAACAAAACACAGTTGTATCATCTGCAAATAATACTAACCTAAAGTCTTTTGTAACTTTACAAATGTCGTTTATATAAAGATTTAACAATTCTGGTCCCAGTATTGATCCTTGAGGTACGTCACAGGATATTTTCAGCTTCATTAGAATTGTGTTGGCCTATCTTCCCGTATTGCTTCCTGTTGGTTAAGTAGCTTCTTACCCAGTTCAAGACCAATCCTCTGATTCCATGCCTTTCTCCTTTGTTTATTAAGATATGATTATTTGTGTCAAATGCTTTTGTTAAATCTATAAAGACAAAGAAAAGCAGACTATATTAACCTTATAGATTTTTATGGTATTTACATAGGCTAAGCTTTAACCGTGTGCTGTGTCTCCACTCAGCCGTAGACCATGAGTGTATGAGGGACAAGTGGTTGAAAATGGATGGATGGATGTATGCATATGTGCAGTATGTATGTATGTTTGTTTGTTTGTTTGTACAGTCAATGCGCGTGTGTGTGTGTGTGTGTGTGTGTGTGTGTGTGTGTGTGTGTGTGTGTGTGTGTGTGTGTGTGTGTGTGTGTGTGTGTGTGTGTGCATGTGTGTGCATGTGTGTGTGTATATATGTACCTACATACAGTTGTGTTTCCAATAATTTCTACAACTCTTATTTTTTTGTGATGGAGTGATTGGAGCACATACTTGTTGTTCACAAAAAACATTCATGAAGTTTGGTTCTTTTCTGAATTTATCATGGGTCTACTGGAAATGTGATCAAATCTGCTGGGTCAAAAGTATACATACAGCAATGTTAATATTTGCTTACATGTCCCTTGGCAAGTTTCACTGCAAAAATACGCTTTTGGTAGCCATCCACAAGCTTCTGGCAAGCTTCTGGTTGAATTTTTGACAGCTAAATTCGATGTGACATGGATTCGTTTCTTCAGCATTGTCCGCACGTTTCAGTCAGGACTTTGGAAAGGCCATTCTAAAACTTAAATTCTAGCCTGATTTAGCCATTACTTTACCACTTTTGACGTGTGTTTGGGGTCATTGTCCTGTGGGAACACCCAACTGCGCCCAAGACCCAACCTCCATCCTGATGATTTTAGGTTGTCCTGAAGAATTTGGAGGTAATTCTCCTTTTTCATTGTCCCATTTACTCTCTGTACAGCACCAGTTCCATTGGCAACAAAACAGGCACAGAGCATAATACTACCACCACCATGCTTGATGGTAGGAATGGAGTTCCTGGGATTAAAGGCCTCACCTTTTCTCCTCCAAACATATTGCTGGGTATAGTGGCCAAACAGCTAAATTTTTGTTCCATCTGACCACAGAACTTTCCTCCAGAATGTTTTATCTTTGTCCATGTGATCAGCAGTAAACTTTAGACGAGCCTTAAGGTGTCGCTTCTGGAGCAAGGGCTTCCTTCTTGCATGGTAGCTTCTCAGTCCATGACAATGCAAACATGTTTGATTATGGACAATGACACCTGTGTTCCAGCAGCTTCCAATTCATTGGTGGTTCTCGGTTAACTCTTGATCATCCTGACCAATTTTTCTCTCAACAGCAGGTGATAGCTAGCGTCGTGGCAGAGACAAAACTGTGCCTTGCACTTTATACTTACGAACAAGTGTTTGCACAGTTGCTCTTGGGACCTTAAGCTTCTTTGAAATGGCTCCAAGTGACTTTCCTGACTAGTTCAAGTCAATGATTTGTTTTTTCAGATCTGTGCTGAGTTTTTAACTTTCCCATCGTCACGTTTGTAACCGAGTTCAATGACTGCATCACATGGGGCTGAAGTCAATAGGTGTCATCATCATAATCACTCACATGAAGTTAAGAGGCCATGCCATGAAGCTAATTTGATTTGATTGTAACTTATCTATATCACCACAATTGATAGTGTATGTTGCTGTATGTATACCTTTGACCCAGCAGATTTGGTCACACTTTCAGTAGACTCATAATGGATTCATAAAAGGACCAGACTCTATCAATGTTTTTTGTGACAATCAGCATGTGCGTCTACCACTCTATCACAAAAAAATAAGAATTGCAGAAATTATTGGAAACTCAAGACAACCATGACATTATGTTATTCACAAGTGTATGTAAACTTTTGACCACTACTGTATAGATATACATCTTTGTATTGTATGTATGTGCACATGTACTTATATATGTATGTATTTTTGTCCCTCCGTATGTACAGGATCCAATTATTGAAGATTCAATTTGATAAGATATAGTTTATATAAGAGAGTTAAGATAAGATATATTTAATAGAATGTTAAGATGAGATATAGTTTATAGTCAGCTGAAGTATGCAGCATGCAGTTCTCCACTGAAACACAAGAGACAGTGTTTTCCTGTAAGTCAACTTTGACACTCGACTATTTCGCTTGTCAGCTTTTATGTCGGGAGTGAACACAGGTAATCAAAGACGGAAGGAGTGTTATAGCAGCTGGAAGGAATCAATGACTGGACACATTTTTAAAATTAAGGTGAAGAGTACACCCACTACACAAGAAATAGTGTTGAAATATCCACTATTCACAAGGTGAGACGAGGGTAGGGTGGGGGAAAAGCAAGCCGACTTTGGCTTTAGGCTTAAGCCAAGCACCTTCCGTCCTCTCTATCAACACTTCCTGTTTACAATGGAGCGGAGCGCGATGGCGACTGGAGGCCATGTTGGATGTTGCTGAGAGCACTTTTGTGACATGATTGCTGGTTTTGCGTGCTCTTCAACCAAAAACAACATGCAGCACCTGGAGGCTCTTCCCTACTTTGCAGCTCACTTTATTAGGTGACAACTATTGTTTCACATGATTGGACGGGAAGAGAACAAATTTGTACATGTTTTTAAAAGAAATACATGAAAGAGTAAATCCACTTTTTTTTTTTTTTTTTTTAGAAAGTGCTTTTTTTTGTGAGGTTGTTTTAGAAATAAACAAGACTAAAGCATATTTGTTTTGTAAAAAAATAGATATAATAGTATGAGTCGAGTTTATATTTTGGATGTTTGGGGGGGGGGGGGGGTTATTGACAAAATATTCATTCAGAAGGAGTCCCATAGGATATTTATGCAGGTAAAGGCCTACTGAAATTAGATTTTCTAATTTAAACGGGGATAGCAGGTCCATTCTATGTGTCATACTTGATCATTGCACGATATTGCCATATTTTTGCTGAACGGATTTAGTAGAGAACATTGACGATAAAGTTCGCAACTTTTGGTCGCTAATAAAAAAGCCTCGCCTTTACCGGAAGTAGCAGATGATGTGCGCGTGACGTCACTGGTTGTAGGGCTCCTTACATCCTCACATTGTTTACAATCATAGCCAGCAGCAGCTAGAGCTAATCGGACCGAGAAAGCGATAATTTCCCCATTAACTTGAGCGAGGATGAAAGATTTGTGGATGAGGAAATTTAGAGTGACGCACTAGAAAGAAAAAAAAGGCGATTGCAGTGGGAGCGAGTCAGATGTTTTTAGACACATTTACTAGGATAATTCTGGAAAATCCCTTATCTGCTATTGTGTTGTTAGTGTTTTAGTGAGATTAAATAGTACCTAAAAGTCGGAGGGGTGTGGCCACGGGTGTGTTGACGCCAGAGTCTCTAAAGGGAAGTCACGGCAGCTGCAGCAGGACGGAAGCTCCGCTGATGTCTCCGGTAAGAGGCGACTTATTACCACAATTTTCTCACCGAAAACTGCCGGTTGACATGTTGTCGGGATCCATGTTCGTTTGACCGCTCTGATCCATAGTAAAGCTTCATCTTTGGGAGTTTTAAACAAGGAAACGCCGGCTGTGTTTTTGTGGCTAAAGGCTAAAAGCTTCCCACCTCCATCTTTCTACTTTGACTTCTCATTTATTAATTGGACAAATTGCAAAAGATTCAGCAACACAGATGTACAGAATACTGTGTAATTATGCGATTAAAGCAGACTACTTATAGCTTGGATCGGGCTGGAAAATAATGTCCGCTACAACCGGTGACGTCAAACGCACGCGTCATCATACGCGGTGTTTTCAACACGACACTTCGCAGGAAATTTAAAATTGCAATTTGGTAAACTAAAAAGGCCGTATTGGCATGTGTTGCAATGTTAATATTTCATCATTGATATATAAACTATCAGACTGCGTGGTCGGTAGTATTGGGTTTCAGTAGGCCTTTAATTTGTGTCTTTTATCAAACCTTTTTTTCTTTACACTGAATTTATGTAACCAAATTACTTTTTCCATTGATTTTTTTTTTTTTTACATCAATTTATGTTGTCAGTTTCCATCCATCCATCTTCTTCAGCTTATCTGAGGTTGGGTCGCGGGGTCATCAGCCTAAGCAGGGAAGCCCAGACTTTCCTCTCCCCAGCCACTTCATCCAGCTCTTCCTGTGGGATCCCGAGGCGTTCCCAGGCCAGCCGGGAAACATAGTCTACCCAACATGTCCTGGGTCTTCCCCGCCGCCTCCTACCGGTCGGACGTGCCCTAAACACCTCCCTAGGGAGGCATTGGGGTGGCATCCTGACAAGATGGCCAAACCACCTCACCTGGCTCCTCGCGATGTGGAGGAGCAGCGGCTTTACCTTGAGTTCCCCCCGGATGGCAGAGCTTCTCACCCTATCTCCAAGGGAGAGCACCGCCACCTTGCGGAGGAAACTAATATCGGCCGCTTGTACCCGTCTTGTCAGTTTCATTAAATAAAAACATGTTGTGACAGACTCTAACCGTCCAGGTTCCATGGACCACCAAGGACTGAAAATACTGCGAGCAAATTTGACTTTCTTTTTTTTTTCAATAAAGCTGCGTCTTTCGTCGGGTCACTTTTCAGCCTTCCGCGTGCTTGCTCGCTCTTCTGCTTGCTTTTCGGTTTTTTGGCTCTCCGTCTCTTGCTTTCAGCGTCCGCTTCTGCCTCTCCAACTCTTTCTGCCCCGTTGTTCTCTCCTGCTGCCCTTTTACACATTGCGAAGATATGAGATGCGCCCCGCGCACCTGATCACGATTGCGGCCTCGCTCCCAGCGGGCACCGCCTCGCCGCTCGCTTGCCGTACAGGCCTCCTCGCCACCATCTTGGGCCGGGCTCCGGCGTGCCCTGCCTCGCTGTCGGGCCGCCAGTCCCGCTTCTCCACGTGTGATCAACAATTATGTGTTTAAAAATGGCTTTTTTCAAAATTCATTAAGACTTAAGAATCATTTCCAGTGAATTAAATGAAATTATCTCAGGTGGGTTCCAGGCGGAGGGCAGCGTACACCCTGGACAAGTCGCCATCTCATCACAGGGCCAACACAGATAGACAGACAACATTCACACTCACATTCACACAGTAGGGCCAATTTAGTGTTGCCAATCAACCTATCCCCAGGTGCATGTCTTTGGAAGTGGGAGGAAGCCGGAGTACCCGGAGGGAACCCACGCAGTCACGGGGAGAACATGCAAACTCCACACAGAAAGATCCCGAGCCCCGGATTATACTCAGTCCAGCGACCCCCCGCGACCCTGAAAGGGACAAGCGGTAGAAAATGGATGGATGGATGGATAAATGCAATTATGAAAGAAAATGAAAATTGAATGCACATGTTAGCATAATTTGATATTTAAAAAAAATGTC
Organism: Nerophis ophidion; assembly: GCF_033978795.1. NCBI lineage: Eukaryota > Metazoa > Chordata > Actinopteri > Syngnathiformes > Syngnathidae > Nerophis > Nerophis ophidion. Next base: position 19,071,411 of record NC_084629.1, read on the forward strand.
AGTTCACAAAATACAAACGCAAAAAATTCAATTACAGAAATGTGTAATAAAAACACAAATTAACCTCCATTTGTAATGGAATTGTTTTCAGTTTTCATTGTTTTAAAATTCAGTGTATAAAAATTCAGTGCAAAAATAAAATCATTATTTATAAAAATTTAGTGTTAAAAAATTCACTGTATAAAATTAAGTGTAAAAAAAAATCAGTGTGCAGGTTGCTGCTTCAAAAAGCAAGACTGAATATTTTAAATATGCGAATGTTGCTCCTCTGCTGCTTGAGACATATTTTATAATTGAGCAGGAGCAACAAACACGGTGAAAAATAAAGGCAAAGGATAAAAAACATCCACTTATTTATGTAATACCACTGTTCTGCAGCACTATTTTGTACAAACCCCGTTTCCATATTAGTTGGGAAATTGTGTTAAATGTAAATATAAACAGAACACAATGATTTGCAAATCATGTTCAACCCATGTTCAATTGAATGCACTACAAAGACAAGATATTTGATGTTCAAACTCACAAACTTAAATTTTTTTTGCAAATAATAACACTCAATAAACGTTTGGGAACTGAGGAAACTAATTGTTGAAGCTTTGAAAGTGGAATTCTTTCCCAGTCTTGTTTTATGTAGAGCTTCTGTCGTTCAACAGTCCAGGGTCTCCGCTGTCGTATTTTACGCTTCATAATGCGCCACACATTTTCGATGGGAGACAGGTCTGGACTGCAGGCGGGCCAGGAAAGTACCCGCACCCATTTTTTAAGAAGCCACGCTGTTGTAACACGTGGCTTGGCATTGTCTTACTGAAATAAGCAGGAGCATCCATGATAACGTTGCTTAGATGGCTACATATGTTGCTCCAAAACCTGTATGTACCTATTAGCATTAATGGTGACTTCACAGATGTGTAAGTTAGCCATGCCTTGGGCACTAATACACCCCCATACCATCACAGATACTGGCTTTTGAACTTTGCGTCGATAACAGTCTGAATGTTCGCTTCCCCTTTGGTCCGGATGACACGATGTCGAATATTTCCAAAAACAATTTGAAATGTGGACTCGTCAGACCACAGAACACTTTTCCACTTTGCATCAGTCCATCTTAGAGGATCTCTGGCCCAGAGAAGCCGGCGGCGTTTCTGGATGTTGTTGATAAATGGCTTACGTGTTGAACAGTAGAGCTTTAACTTGCACTTACAGATGTAGCGACAAACTTTATTTAGTGACAGTGGTTTTCTGAAGTGTTCCTGAACCCATGTGGTGATATCCTTTAGAGATTGATGTCGGTTTTTGATACAGTGCCGTCTGAGGGATCGAAGGTCACGGTCATTCAATGTTGGTTTCCGGCCATGCCGCTTATATGGAGTGATTTCTCCAGATTCTCTGAACCTTTTGATGACATTATGGACCGTAGATGTTGAAATCCCTAAATTTCTTGCAATTGCACTTTTAGAAACGTTGTTCTTAAACTGTTTGACTATTTGCTCACGCAGTTGTGGACAAAGGGGTGTACCTCGCCCCATCCTTTCTTGTGAAAGACTGAGCCTTTTTTGGGAAGCAGTTTTTATACCCAATCATGGCACCCACCTGTTCCCAATTAGCCTGCACACCAGTGGGATGTGGCTCTGTGATGAGGTGGCAACTTGTCACCCGATTGTAGCTGAGATAGGCGCCAGCGCCCCCCGCAACCCCAAAAGGGAATAAGCGGTAGGAAATGGATGGATGGATGGATGGATGGACCAGTGGGATGTTCCAAATAGATATTTGATGAGCATTCCTCAACTCTATCAGTTTTCATCGGCGCCTTTCCCAACTTCTTTGTCACGTGTTGCTGGCATCAAATTCTAAAGTTAATGATTATTTGCACAAAAAATTTTTTTTTATCAGTTTGAACATCAAGTATGTTGTCTTTGTAGCATATTCAACTGAATATGGGTTGAAAATGATTTGCAAATAATTGTATTCTGTTTATATTTACATCTAACGCAATTTCCCAACTCCTATGGAAACGGGGTTTGTAGACATCTGCCTTGTGTGCATGACGTAGCGCTTGCTCTGGTTACCATAGTAACCTGTATGTCACTCTGAAGTGCAGATTTTAACAATTGGAATCATTTCTATAATTTGAAACTAACCAGCCACTAGATCATAACGTCACACCTGGTGGTCAGGTGCGAGTGTGTGTGAAGTCACACCTGGAGGTCAGACTTCAAACTTGACACCTCATTGGCTGCTTCTGAGACAGGAATAATTTCTTAATTTACCAGAAGTGAGTCTTGCATTTTGAAGCAGCAAATTTTTCGACACTGAATTTTTCACACTGATTTTTTATACATTTAATGTTTTTTCACTATGATTTTTTCTTACACTGTTTTTAAGTAGATTTTTTTAACTCAGATTTTTTATACACTGAATTGTTTTTAAAATATATATTTTTTACACAGATTTTTTTAGACTGACTTTTATTGACATTGATTTATTATAGACTTATTTTTTTTACACTGAATTTTTTTTAAACTACGTTTTTTTACACATTTTTTTTTGACACTGATTTTTTTCCCAATTAAATTTTCAGCATAATTTGATGGGAAAAATTCAGTACACAAAATTCAAAAGCAAAAAAATTATGTTACATAAATTCAGTGTAAGAAAAACAACCTTTCGTAATAGTGATACAAATTAACCTCCATTAACTGTGCTATCAACACACGGTCTACAAAGCAGAGGTGGCATCTGTAAAGCTGAAGTTTACAACGAGACTTGAATGGGTGGGGCAATGTTTTCAATTTATTATCAATATTATTATGTTGTTTATTCCACTCTTAACTTTGGTACTTCATTTGACAAAGTGAACTATGCAAAAATGTGAAGGTGAAAGCCGTGGTTTGCTTTTTGTTTTTTTCTCACAGGACGCGTCCATCGCTCATCGCTTCCATGTGATGCGAGAGAAGCACCCTGAGAAGTTCAACAGCAGGTGAGTCGTTAGCTTGCACATTAGCAGCACATTGTGACTTTGTTATCTGTAAATCTGGCCGATGGACAAAAATTACAGTGAAAAAATAGTTCCATTTATTATTCGCACCTTACTATAAGCCGTATATATATACTTTGTGAAATTAGTTATTTACACATAAATATTTTGTAAATGTTTATTTACATACCTTAATTGTTTCCAAACGGTGTCTGTAACAAGGCAGTAAAACGGCTGATCAAACAAAACAGAAGTCATTGTCATGGACCCACTTGCTGCGCGAACTAGCTCTCCAATCAACTAAACAGACTCAATAACTCCACGGCAACATTTAGGTGAATTTGTGAAACTGAAACTATACAAAAAAATGCCATTGGGAGTTAATAATACTAACGCAAACACTTGTAAACGTTTTAGCATTTTAGCTAATTGTAACGACGCTCGCTTCACTACAGTAAGATAGCACGTACAAATATGCATGAAAACACTCCTACAGCCATCACCTCTGTAGGAGTGTGTTGGACATGGGACGGTTTGTTAAGTATGAATTGTTTTAGTTATATTGTAAAAGTTACAAATGTTGCTTGGAGTGATAAATGAAGAATCCATACGATTAGATGGCTATGTATAGTTAGAAGACCTAATGGGACTACGGGTGGGAAAAAAGCACTGGTTGAAGGATACTTCAGCACCTGCAGTAAACAAACTTGACCATAATCTGGCGCCATAGCACAAACAAAATCTATTAGCTTGTTTTTATTTTTTTTTGTTAAGGCGCCAGCGTAAACAAATACTTAAATTTTCTGCACCGTCTTAAAAGGCGCAGGGTTCAAAGTGTAAGAAAACAGTAGCGGCTTATAGTCCTGAATTTATGGTATATCACGATAGACATGTAATCGATATCAATAAAAAAGCGTTAGATAAAACATTTTTTTAAAAATTGTACGTAGTCAGAAAAAAATGGAAGTTACGAAGCCAGGTTGGTTGCCAGAACAGAGGCACTCGTCAGGTTTAAACATCGATGACATCTATTAAACCAGACAAGAAGCAAAGAATCAAATAGAGACAGGATTCAATTTAAAATAAAACATATGAAGATAAAAGTGTGAATATATATATATATATATATATATATATATATATATATATATATATATATATATATATATATATATATATATATATATATATATATATTATACAGTATACAAGCAGTAGAAGATGGATGGATGGATTGATATGGATGGCGTGGGAGAGTAGCCGTGCGCAACCCGAGGGTCCCTAGTTCAATTCCCACTTAGTACCAACCTCGCCATGTCCGTTGTGTCCTGAGCAAGAAACTTCACCCTTGCTCCTGATGCGTGCTGGTTAGCGCCTTGCATGGCAGCTCCCTCCATCAGTGTGTGAATGTGTGTGTGAATGGGTAAATGTGGAAGTAGTGTCAAAGCGCTTTGAGTATCTTGTAGGTAGAAAAGCGCTATACAAGTACAACCCATTTATCATTTATATACAGTATATGTAATGTGTGTATATATATATATATATATATATATATATATATATATATATATATATATATATATATATATATGGTAAATAGTAAATGGTTGTACTTGTATAGCGCTTTTCTACCCCTTATGAAGGAGCCCAAAGCGCTTTTGACAGTATTTCCACATTCACCCATTCACACACTGATGGTGGGAGCTGCCATGCAAGGCGCTAACCAGGACCCATCAGGAGCAACGTGTGTGTGTATGTATACACACACACACACACACAAATATTTTTAGCCCAATGCAGCCCCTAAAACCAAAAGTTTGGACAACCCTGTGCTAAAACATACATATATCCTCTAAAGTTTTATAACCATGAGAACATTACTTATTATACAGTTTTTACATTTAAAAGAATTAAATATCAGGTTCTCAAAGAAAAAAATGATGTCCCCAATGGGGGGCTTCACAAAAAACAATTAAGAACCGCCGCTCTATTCCAAGATGGACAGTCGGTGTAGCAGGCAGGTGAAAATGACTTCTCTCTCGTCGGGCTCCTCCGTTGACACTGAGGTGATCACAGGAAGGAAATGACGTCTGAGACAGGAAGTGTGGATTTATTTGGGGATCAAAGAGTTGAAGGTTTGGACGTTTAAAAGAAAAAAAAGATTGATTAACTAATTTATAGACATGCACCTGGGGATAGATTGATTGGCAACACTAAATGGTCCCTAGTGTGTAAATGTTGTCTGTCTATCTGTGTTGGCCCTGCGATGAGGTGGCGACTTGTCCAGGGTGTACCCCGCCTTCCGCCCGAATGCAGCTGAGATAGGCTCCAGCAACCCCTGTGACCCCAAAAGGGACAAGCGATATAAAATGGATGGATGGATGGATAAACTTAGTTGGCTCTTGAACAGTGTTCGAAAATAGAAAGGATCATATATTTTAGCAAATATCTCCATAAGAAACAAAGTAAATATGAATAATGAGTTCCAGCCTCGACAAAATCCATATTTTAGTGAACTTTTGTACCCTTTGAACACAAAACTCTATATCAAACAAATATTATATGATTTGCCGATACCTGCAGAAAGCCTGTATTAGCATGAGGCTTATGAGTAGCCTCCTGTCACCCATAGCTACCTTTACCTTCTTCTTCTCTATCTTTTCTAAACTGGGAACCTGATGACTTCTTTGCTCTTTGACTTGAAGATGAAGACTCCACACCATGAGCTTTTTCATTACCTTGTGCCAACACCGTCCATTCGCCCGTCAATCAACCGCAGTCACATGCGTCACAAAGGTGACGGCACAGACTTTTTTCTTTTTATAGTATAGAAATAGTATTGAATGAAATCCAATTTACCTGAATGTGTGGTGAGTTTTGATTGATTGATTGTTTTATTAGTACGTTGCACAGTACAGTAAATATTCCATACAATTGACCACTAAATGTTAACACCCGAATAAGTAATTTATCTTTATTTGTCATTATTTATATTTTCTGAATAAAGTAGGATAATGTTCATCAGTCAACTCATTGGTGTTAATTTTCAACCTATAAAGATAAAAAAATCATATCAAAATGAAATTACAGTATGTCATTTATGTAGTTTGATAATTCTCCTCGAGTGATGTACTAACATCTTGTGGTTTGTGTTGTACATATGTGGCATCATCTACAAAGATACAAAGAATTGCCATTGCGACATCCAGTGGACACATTTAGAACAGTTGTTTCTTTCATTCAAAAATTTCAGGTTAATTTTTCTACTTAGCAAACTCATCCCGCGGGCCGGACAAAACCTGTTTTCGGGCCTGACCTGGCCCTTGGGCCGTATGTTTGACACTCCTGGTCCAAAAAAATTATGTAGAACGTTCGGCAGGCCGGATTGAAAGTCTTAATGGGCCGCATGTGGCCCACGGGCCATATTTTGCCAGGGTCAGTACTAACATCAAGTTGATTATATGTACGGACTTGGCATTGGACAAAACTTGTGAATTTGGACTCATGTTATTAATTACAAAAAAATTTAGTAGGGGATACATAATATTTCAGCATATTTCTGTGCTGCCATAAAATATGTCCCCCCCTCTATTTTCCTCAATCGATGTACTAACATTATGTGTTTTATTCTGTAGACACTTAGCATCATCAACAACAAAACTTGTGAATTTGGACACGTTATTAATCGCAAAAAAAGTTAGTAGAGGATAGTAGACGGAAGTGCTGCCGCTCTCTGAACAATCAATCAATCAAGTTAAGTCAACTTTGTCAATTTCTTTACATGTAAAAACATACAAAGGAATCGAAATTTTGTTTCGCACTCTCCCATGCGTAGACAAAAAGAAGACAAAAACAGTAAAGTGCAACATAAATATGTCTACCTTCTAAAATGACAATAATATATAGTTCCTGTTATTTTTAAAAAGGATATGGCTGTAAACAATGAGTGTTTCATCAGTAGTGCAAATATTTAATCAATCAATGTTTATTTATATAGCCCTAAATCACAAGTGCCTCAAAGGGCTACACAAACCACAATGACATCCTCGGTAGGGCCCACATAAGGGCAAGGAAAAACTCACCTCAGTGGGACATCGACCATGATGACTATGAGAAACCTTGGAGAGGACCACATATGCGGGCTATAGCCCGCAGACATTTTTGGGGCTCTGGGAATCACTAATAAGCCGGAGTCCTTTTAACGCAGATTTCTTGCCGGGACATATGGTACAATACAATCGGCAAGATAGGCTGGTGCTAGACCGTGTAGTATTTTATATGTAAGTAGTAAAACCTTAAAGTCACATCTTAAGTGCACAGGAAGCCAGTGCAGGTGAGCCAGGCACAGAGCTTTATATACCCAATTCTTCCCAAAATGAAAGAAATACAATTCAAAATAATTTATAGAATATACCCTTCAAAGTATTTTTTGAAACTTAAATTTAACATTAAGGACCTGGGGATACTTCCAAAGACATGCACCTGGGGATAGGTTGATTGGCAACACTAAAAAAATTGGCCCTAGTGTGTGAATGTGAGTGTGAATGTTGTCTGTCTATCTGTGTTGGCCCTGCGATGAGGTGGCGACTTGTCCAGGGTGTACCCCGCCTTCCGCCCGATTGTAGCTGAGATAGGCGCCAGCGCCACCCGCGACCCCGAACGGGAATAAGCGGCAGAAAATGGATGGATGGATGGATGGACCTGGGGATAGGTTGATTGGCAACACTAAATTGGCCCTAGTGTGTGAATGTGAGTGGGAATGTTGTCTGTCTATCTGTGTTGGCCCTGCAATGAGGTGGCGACTTGTCCAGGGAGTACACCACCTTCCGCCCGAAATGCAGCTGAGATAGGCTCCAGCGACTCCCCGCGACCCTGGAAGGGACAAGCGTTAGAAAATGGATGGATGGATGGACTGTTTTATATGTGGAACTGTAGAGGATGTCAATCAACTGTTTGTGGAATGTGAGAGTGTGTTTTGGGTGGAGATCAGCAATTGGCTGAGAAACAAAGGTATTGAGATGTCCCCATTCTCTATAGAAGAGATCTAATTTGGTATTTTTTATAAACGACTGTAACATAGAAATGTTTGTCAACATTATTATGCTCCAGGCAAAAATGTTTCTACATAAATGTCGATTTATGAAAGTAAGGCCTACATTTTCTAGTTGGCTTAATGGGTTATAATTATCAATCCATTCTTGGAGTTTTTTGATTGATTGATTGATACTTTTATTAGTAGATTGCACAGTTCAGTACATATTCCGTACAATTGACCACTAAATGGTAACACCCGAATAAGTTTTTCAACTTGTTAAAGTCGGGGTCCACGTTAATCAATTCATGGTATGACACTTGTTCGTGTTAGTATCTGCCTGTCATACCCTAGTAAAATACGTATTATTTATTTTATCTAATTAAAAATCCATCCATCCATTTTATACCGCTTATCAACATATATTAGTATATTTTTACTAGACAAATAATATAAAGGTAAAAAAATATACATGCACAAACCAGCTGTCAATATGTTGCAATTCCACAATAGGATAGCCACATTAGCAGCAGCAATGTGGCTATTACTAACCGGTAGCATTTTAACAACCCAGCAACAATAATTTAAAAAAAAAACACTAAACATTACACAAACACAATCGTGTCTATTAATAGTCTAAATGAGTCCTATGCAATCATCAAAATACTCACATCGTCAAAGACTAGAGCACCGATTGAACATAGCAGAGGGAACAAGTTACTACCACACATTAACACAAATCAACAAGGAAGGAAGCGGAAGTGACAATGTCAAAGAAATGCTTCAATATAAAAGTCTCTGTAAAACATATATAAACATGGAGCATATTTAAACCCCCGCCGCCCCCTTCAGCGTTTCGGCGACAATGTTGTCTTTTTTGTGTGGATAACAACATTGTCGTGGGGTAGCACCTGTAAACATTTGAGGGTAAAAATGAATTTATTTAATTTTAGAATAAGGCTGTAATCAATCAATCAATTAATGTTTATTTATATAGCCCTAAATCACAAGTGTGTCAAAGGGCTGCACAAGCCAGAACGACATCTTCGGTTCAGATCCCACATCAGGGCAAGGAAAAACAACCCAGTGGGATGACTGAGAAACCTTGGAGGGGACCGCAGATGTGGGTGACCCGCCCCCCCAGAGGTGACCAGTGGAATAGATGTTGAGTGGGTCTAACATAATATTGTGTAACATAATGAAAAATTTGGAAAAAGTTAGTATATTCCTGGAAGTACACTTCGAGGCCTCGTTTACACACCAAATCTGATTTATTTATTTTTTGCCCTCAAGTGGCACACATCGGATTTGTTTTGCCGGTCTAAATGCTCCAAAGTGCTTCGAAGCTGTAATATATGAATATATAGTTTGATTCCGAAGAAGTAGGGATTGTTGAAGGACAGGAATTGACGCTGTGGCGTATTTGTTTACATGTTACGTACATTAAGTAAGTTGTTTACGTGAGTGAGTTGAAAACTAAAGCTAACTGAGATCCACACTGATGTCTCGACCTAGCAGCCGTAACAAGATTAGAATCCTCCCAAATATATTATAAAATATATCCATCCATACTTTATATTACTGTACTTGAGTTTTTTGCGTAAGTTAATAATACTGACACAGACACTCGTAAAGGCGTTAACATATTAGCTCACGCTAACGACGCTCGCTTCATGACAATAAGCATGAAAACACTCCTACAGACATCACACATGGGTTTGCTTTAGTAAGTAAGAATTATTTTAGTTATATTGTAAAACTTACAAACGTCGCTTGGAGCGACAAGTGAAGAATCCATATCAGTAGAAACGCTAAGGACGGTTAGGCGACGGCTCGGCACTTCATCTTCTATCTTTTCAGTGTGGTTGCTTGTTTTGTTTTTTTACCATCAGCCAAAAAGAAAAATCCATGAATTAGCCGCACCGTTCCAAAGTGTAGGAAAAAAGTAGCGTCTTACAGTCTGGAATTAACGGTATTTTCACGCGGGAAGACGAGGCAAGTCTCGCTCAGTCGGTGCCATCCAGTGGAAAAGCGATACTTAAGTGATCGTGTCCCACCTCCATGTCGTCTTTTGAAGTCAGGGTCACGCACCGCACAGGTGTTGTTTTTAGATAGACTGACCATCCATCCATTTTCTACCGCTTATTCCCTTTGGGGTTGCGGGGGGCGCTGGTGCCTATCTCAGCTACTATCGGGCGGAAGGCGGGTCACACCCTGGACAAGTCGTCACCTCATCGCAGGGCGTAGACTGACCATACGTCCTCTTTTCCCCGGACATATCCTCTTTTGCGGGTCTGTCCGAGCGGGGTTTCTTGAATTCCTTAAATGTCCGGCGTTTTGATTCAGGGTTAGATGTATTTTCAATGTATGTACAGTGTTAAGAGGGGTTAAAACAAAACATTGTAAAGCACGCAGCATCATTCGTGAAGGAGGGGATGAGATAGGGAGAGCGAGAGAGGGAGGTAGTGAATTGAATGTCAATCAAGGCATACGTAGTCATTTGCCATACAGGTCACACTGAGGGTGGCTGTATAAACAACTTCAACAGAAATATATGCCACACTATGAACCCACACCAAACAAGAATGACAAACACATTTCGGGAGAACATCCGCACCGTAAAACAACATAAACACAACAGAACAAATACCCAGAACCCCTTGCAACACTGACTCTTCCGGGATGCTGCAATATACATCCCCCACCCCACATCACATCAAATATTCCACTTTGAAAAATATATTTTTGGTGGAAGATTTTGCATATTTTGTGTTTTTGCCATAAAAAAAAACGTAGTTTTGTTTGACAAAAAAGGGCGAAAAAGAAACAAAAAAACATTAAAAAAAACTAAAAGTTAATGTAGACTCCAGAGATTTAAGCCTTAGATATAAAATGTATGTATGCCCTGCCAAAACCATTATCATCATTTCACGACCAAAGCAAAACACTTTATACACGTTTATACTCAAATAAATACACCTACCACTTATTAAATGAAAACGTAGAAAAAACTACATGCAGCAGTAAAGTTTAGATCACATGCACACAAATCTGTCTTCTTTTTATATTATTTCTTTTAATGAATTAAGTAACGTTTATGACAACCTTTTTCCAAAACACAATATAGAATGTGAGATATAACAGGACAATGGATACGTTTCTCATTTGTTTGCAAAATGCTTACAAAAAAGTGGGACCCCAAAAATTTACTGTTGGACCCCATTTTTATGACTTGATGGGGTCCGTGGGACCCCACTTTGAAAATTCCTAGCGCCAACACTGCTGTCAGAGGAGAAAAAATGCTGCATTTAAATAAATATATTATTTATACAGCAAGTTAAAGTATCATTGGCAAATTTTCACCTACTCCCGGCATTGTCGTGCTGCCCGCCTTGGCACGTATATATGTGTCTTTTCTTTGGCATTTCAGAATATGGTCAGCTTATTTTTAGGTCTGGGTCCTAGTTGTGTGTCCATGTGCATTGTGTACTTTTGCACAATTGTTGATTCATTGCAATGTGTGTGACAAAAACATTGACATCATCTTCTCCCTTGGCTTTTAATCCCTTCTTGCGACCACATGTTCTCAGGTGGACTTTGGGTTTCATTTTTACTTCCTGTCTGCGCTCTTATTTTATATGGGACTTCCTGCTTTTTGAATTTCTTTCTTGGATGGATTTCCTGTTTGAGGCTGAAACCTTGGCTCTGCCATGCCGCGTGACACCATGCCTTTACGTCAATAAGCGTGTTGCCAGTCTTTTACGCCGATGAATGTTGAATGATGTCACTTGGCGGGCAGTGGAGGGCGAGATGTGTGCGCTTGCACAACCTAGCATGTTGACGAATCTACGCAAGCGAAAAAATATTTCTTGAACATCAGTGATCTTTACGGCAGATTTATAGCTGGTCTCATTATGCCAGCTTAGCGTAGCTCTGTGCGCTATTACATTTGAACATCATGCCAGTTTAGCAACACTAGAATGCTAAAATGTAATGCAAACATTACATTTTGACATCATGCTAGGTTACCAGTACTAGCATAGCTATGTGAGCTACACGCCGAAATTACATTTTAACACCAAGCTAGGTTAGCATGATACATAGCTATGTGAGCTACATGCCAACATTACATTTTAAAATAATGCTAGGCTAGCAACACTAGCATGCTAAGATGTAATGCAAACATTACATTTTGACATCATGCTAGTTTAGCAGTACTAGCATAGCTATGTGAGCTACACGCTGAAATTACATGTTAACACCAAGCTAGGTTAGCATGACACATAGCTATGTGAGCTAAATGCCAACATTACATTTTAACATTATGCTAGCTTCGCAATACTAGCATAGCTATGTGGGCTACAACCAAACATTAGATTTTAACATCATGCAGGTTAGCAACACGACCATAGCTATGGGAGCTACACACCAACATTACTTTTTAACACCATGCTAGGTTAGCATGATACATAGCTATGGGAGCTACATGCCAACATTACATTCTAAAATCATGCTGGACTAGCAAAACTACCATAGCTTGGTAAGCTACATGCCACCATCACACTTTAACATCATGCTAGGTTAGCAACAATAGCATAGCTATGTGAGCTTGTACATTTTAACATCATGCCAGGTTAGCAACACTAGCGTAGCTATGTGGGCTACATCCAAACATTACATTTTAACATCATGCAGGTTAGCAACACGACCATAGCTATGGGAGCTACACGCCAACATTACTTTTTAACACCATGCTAGTTTAGCATGATACATAGTTATGGGAGCTACATGCCACCATTACATTTTAACATCATGCTAGGTTAGCGACATTAGCATAGGTATGTGAGCTAGTACATTTTAACATCATGCCAGGTTAGAAATACTATGATAGCTATGGGAGCTACATGCCAACATTACATTTTAAAATCATGCTAGACTAGCAAGACTAGCATATCTTGGTGAGCTATATGCCAACATTACATTTTAACATCATGCTAGGTTAGCAACACTAGCATAGCTATGGGAACTACACGCCAACATTACATCTTAACGTCATGCTAGGTTTGCAATACTCGCATAGATGAGTGAGCTACATTCCAACATTACATTTTAACATCCTGTTAGGTTAGCAATAAGAGCATAGCTAGTTAATCCACATTCCAACATTACATTTTAACATCATGCTACGTTAGCAACATTAGTATAGCTATATAGTTTGTACATTTTAACATGATGCCAGGTTTGCAACAGTAGCATAGACATGTGAGCTACATGCCAACATTACATTTTAACATCCTGCTAGGTTATCAACAGGAGCACAGCTAGTAAATCTACACACCAACATTATATTTTAACATCATGCTAGGTTAGCAACATTCGCATAGCTATGTATTAGTACATCTTAACATCATGCCAGGTTTGCAACCCTAGCATAGATATGTGAGCTACGTGCCGACATTACATTTTAACACTATGCTAGATTAGCAACATTAGCATAGCTAGGTGAGCTAGTACATTCCAACATCATGCTAAATTAGCAACATTAACATAGCGAGTTGAGCTACATGCCAACATTATATGTCACCACCATGCTAGGTTAGCATATCAAGTGAAGAAAAACTGAATGATAAAACTTACAACTCCATCGTCTGTTACTGACTGACGGATTGTTGACAGAGCTTTATTTTAAGGTGTGTAGCAAAGCCTGAGGTAGTATGTTTTTTTCCTTCATGTCATGAAAACCTAAAAAGCGAAGTGGAGCAAACTAGTGAGGAAGACAACAGATTTGGAATCATGTCTAGTATTCATTTGGTAAAAATTACTTTTTGTGTAAAAGAGGATGTTTTCATAGGCATTATGAAGGTGCAAATACTGAGTCTTTAGAAAATGTCTTTCTCCAAAGTCCAGCCAGGACAAAAAGCACAACCATCAGGCCACTTTTGACAAGTCTTGTCTTCGGGGCACTGATGTGATGCCGCCTCGACGGGCCTGCAGGTTGCTGGAACTGTTGACCGCTGATGTTTGCTCTGCTTTTTTGTGTCCGCCTCTCTGGGGGGTGTGTTGTGTGTTTTTCTGCCAATGTCAGATCTTTCAGACACATTTCCAAGTGCACAAACTTTATTTCCATTAGATTTTCAACAGACCTGAGAGAAATGTTCCATTTGGACTTGGATGATTCTGAATCGATTCATAAAATCTGTTTCATAAATATTTTTATCCTGCTAGGTTAGCAACATTAGCATAGCAATGTGAGCTACATGCTAAGATTATATTTTAAACATATTGCTAAGTTAGCAACATTAGCATAGCAATGTGAGCTACATGCTAACATTAGATTTGAACCATTTCTAAGTTAGCAACATTAGCATAGCTACGTGAGCTACATGCTAACTTTACATTGCAAACCTATTGGTAAGTTAAAAACAATTGCATAGCTATGTGTGCTACATGCCAACATTACATTTTAAACATATTGCTAGGTTAGCAACACTAGCATAGCTATGTGAGCTACTACCTTTTAACATCATACCAGGTTAGCAACACTTAGCATGGATATGTGAGCTACATCCCAACATTACATTTTAACATCCTGCTAGGTTAGCAACACAAGCATAGCTACTACATTTTAACATGCCAGGTTAGCAACACTACCATGGATATGTGACCTACATGTTAACATTACATTTTAAACATATTGCTAGGTAAGCATCATTAGCATAGCAATGTGAGCTACATGCTAACATTATATTTTAAACCTAATACTAGGTTAGCAACATCAGCATAGCTGTTTGCGCTAAATGCCAACATTACATTTTAACATCATTCAAGGTTAGCAACATTAGAAGAGCTATGTGAGTTACATGCTAATATTACATTTTAAACATATTGCTAGGTTAACAACATTAGCATAGTTGTATGAGCTAAATGCTAACATCAAATTTTAACATCATGCTAAGTTAGTAACATTAGCGTGGCTATGTTAGCTACATGCTAACATTACATTTTAACATCATTATAAGTTAGCAACACAAGCATAGCTATTTTAGCTACATGCTAACATTACATTTTAACATCATGTCACGTTAGCAACACTAGCTCAGCTATGTGAGCTCCATGATAACATTACATTTTACACATAATGCTGGGTTAGCAATGTTAGCATAGCTATATGAGCTACATGCCAACAATACATTTAACATCATCCAAGCTTAGCAACTATAGCATAGTTATATCAGCTCCATGCCAACATTACATTTCAAACATAATGCTAGGTTAGCAACATTAGCACAGCTATGTGAGCTACATGCTAACATTACATTTAACATCATCCAAGGTTAGCAACTACAGCATAGTTATGTCAGTTCCATGCCAATATTATACTTTAAACATAATGCTGTCAGGCTTGCCACTGACAATTTGTTTGTGTTTTAGTTTTTCCTCTGTGTGTGTTTAGTATTTCCTGTTTTCAGTCCTGTCAGCGCTCTTATTTTGTCTGTTTCCTGTTTTTTCCCTGTGCGCGGTTTTTCCCTCAGCTGCGGCTGATTGGCACGTGGCCACACCTGGTTTCAATCAGCCCACTCCTATTTTACTTGCTTTGTACCTCCAGTCAGTGCTGGATTATTGTCATGTATTGTCGCTCCCGCCGTGTCGTGCCATGTTGTGTTTTTGCAGCGTAGGGGTAAGCTATATTTGTTAGATGTTTGTAGCTTACTGTTTTTTGTTCCCTGCTTCCAGTTTGTTTTCATATTACAAGTACGACTTCTGTTTTCCTGCTCGCTACCCGCTAGCTTCCACGCTAGGCCCTTTTTGTTTTCGCTAGTTTCTATGCTAAGCTCCCTTCGTTTTCTAGCTGCCATGCTAGCTCTCTTAGTTGGTTATCCGCCGCATGCGTGCTTTTTGTTGTACCCCTTTGGTTTGTTCTTGTTTTAGTATCTTTATTAAATCATGTTTTCCTATTGCCTGCCTCCATCTCTGCATCTTGGGGTTCGTCACAAACTAACTCTGAAAAATGCTAGGTTAGCAACATTAGCACAGCTATGTGAGCTACATGCTAACATTGCCAGCATTATACACTACATACAATTCTCCTTCAGGACAACATTTTGAACAACCAAAGCGGAATTTTGGGTGTTTTTGCGACTAGTTTTGTCAATATTCAATGAATTTCTGTATTGTACACATTTTTAATTGTAGTTAAGGAAATATTTTACGTAAACTATGAGTTGTATCAAATATGATAATACAAGTCTTGTTTTTATTACAAATGTTTTTGTAATAAAAAATCAATATCTATCAATGACATCAATAATAGTGCATACAACAAGAAATTAATATCATTTTAAAAAGGATGCTGTTTTAATATTGCTATTAAAATTGGCCTTTTTTGATTGCTGTTTTGTCAGGATGAAAAACAAGCTGTGGTACTTTGAGTTTGGCACCACAGAGACTCTTTCTTCCACCTGCAAGAAGATCAACCAGTGCATCCAGGTGGAGGTGAGTCCTCCAATCAATGACATCATCGCCTTCTCATTTTACAGAATTTACACAATGATCTTTGACATCAACTGTAGTTAGCACGTGTTGTCTGATGGGAGTTTGAAGGCATCTGTTGGTAGATTGAAGGCATTTACTGGCAGTTTGAAGGCATCTGCTGGTAGTTTGAAGGCATTTACATGTAGTTTGAAGGCATTTTCAGGTAGTTTAAATGCATTTACTGGTAGTTTGAAGGCATGTAATGGTAGTTCAAAGGCATCTGTTGATAATTTAAAAGAATTGTCAAACTACCAATGGACACCTGCTAGTTAGGTGTCCATTGGTAGTTTGAGGGCATATACTGGTAGTAAGAAGGCATCTACTAGTAGTTTGAAAGAATACACTGGTAGTTAGAAGGCGTCCATTGTTAGTTTAAAGGCCCCTGCTGGTAGTTTAAAAGAATACGCTGGTAGTTGGAAGGCGTCCATTGTTAGTTTGAAGGCCCCTGCTGGTAGTTTAAAAGAATACGCTGGTAGTTGGAAGGCATCCATTGGTTGTTTGAAGGCATCAACTATTAGTTTGAAAGAATACACTGGTAGTTAGAAGGCTTCCATTGGTAGTTTGTAGGCATCTGCTGGTAGTAAGAAGGCATCTACTAGAAGTTTGAAAGAATACACTGGTAGTTGGAAGGCACCCATTGGTAGTTTGAAGGCATCTACTGGTAGCTTGAAATATTACACTGGTCGTTAGAAGACATCCATTGGTAGTTTGAAGGCATCTCCTGGTAGTTTGATAGGATAGGATAGGTCTTTATTGTCATTGCACAAGTACAAACTAAAACAAAACAACAATTTAATCACCACTCATTTCATGACTAGTTATATGTTTTAGTTCTAGTTATGTGTTCTAGTTTTAGTTCTAGTTATGTCTCTCGTTAGGATAGGATAGGCTAGGATAGGTCTTTATTGCCATTGCACAAGTACAACTAAACTTTGTTTTCAGCACAAACGTGTTCAAGATTAGACAAACAAACAGTGTACAGGGTTACAGAACAAGAACGCTGATGGGTCGCCATAAGGCGCACCGTAAAAGATGGGAAAAAGGTAAACGCTGGGGAAGGATGAGTAAAAAAATACAATTTTAGACTGGGCTCCTAAGGGGGCCCAGTCTGGAGTGGGAAAAAACCTCCATAGCAAAGCACATATTACAACATACATCTCGAGATATCTAGCAACAGAGGGAAGGTAGTTCAAGGTCATGGTGGTAGGCCGCAGCTCTCAGGCACTGACCATCCATTCATCACCCCTATGGGATTTGCGTCGAGAGCGTTGGGTTGGGCGGGGGGGGGGGTATGTGTGGCGTATATTTCTTTTGTGAATGTGTGTGTGTGTATGTAAGCCCGCAGTGTGTCTCTGTTCCGCGGCCTTGATGTATTATGCAGTCGCTAGTTCAAAGTCAACAACAACAGGTGTGTGTCCATGAGAGACAAGAAGGGAGTTTGTTGTGTCTTCACCACACCGTCCTTCGGGAGAGTCTCGAAGCCAGGGAAACAATCCAAGTTGGAATGATTTGTATGTGAGTGAAAATAAAATTTGCTTTTCACTCTAAATTGTCTACGAAGAATACATTGGTAGTTAGAAGATGTCCATTGGTAGTTTGAAGGCATTTTGTGGTAGTTTGAAAGAATACACTGGTAGTTAGAAGGCATATTGGTAGTTTTAAGGCATCTACTGTTAGTTTGAAAAATTACATTGGTAGTTAGAAGGCGTGCATCGGTAGAGTGTAGGCATCTACAGGTAGTTTGAAAGAATACACTGGGAGTTAGAAGGCGTCCATCGATAGTTTGAAGGCATCTACTGGTAGTTTGAAAGAGTACACTGGTAGTTAGAAGGCGTCTAAAGGCAGTTTGGAGGCATCGGCAGGTTGTTAGAAGGCGTCCATTGGTAGTTTGAAGACATCTACTGGTAGTTCCTTTGCGTCCTACAGTGTGATGGCATCATTTTGGACCTCAGCAACGCGTCCTTGGAAGGCGTGGCCGTGCTCAACATTCCCAGCATGCACGGAGGCTCCAACCTGTGGGGCGAGACCAAGAAGAGGAGGAAGTACAAGCGCATGAGCAGGAAGGTTCCTGACAGCAGAACCCTCACCGACCCCAATGAACTCAAGTTTTGCATACAAGGTGAGTGGTAGGAATAACAATCATATTATTATATTTATATATACTATAAGTTCTGCTTCAGAACAATAATTATTATTATTTATCCATCCATTTTCTACCGCTTATTCCCTTTTGACGTCGCGGGGGGCGCTGGTGCCTATCTCAGCTACATTCGGGCGGAAGGTGGTGTACACCTTGGACAAGTCGCCACTTCATTGAAGGGACACCACAGAAAGACAGACAACATTCACACTCACATTCACACACTAGGGCCAATCAACCTATCCCCAGGTGCATGTCTTTGGAGTTGGGAATTGAACCAGGGACTCTCGGGTCGCGCACAGCCACTCTTCCACTGCGCCAGCCGGTGGCTGACTAAATACTTTTTTGCCCCACTATATATATATATATATATATAACAAAAATATTATATGTAATAATACATCTAATAAATATATTATATCTAATAATATTATATCTAATAATATTGTATGTTGTTATATTTAATAATTTTATATCTTATTATATCCAACAATAATATTGTATCTAATAAAACGTCTCATGGATGATTCATTCTTCTATTTTTCTTAAGTGTCAAATGAGTCACGTTTGAGGAAGTCTTGTTTTAAAGGCCTACTGAATTGAGATTTTCTTATTTAAACAGGGATAACAGGTCCATTCTATGTGTCATATTTGATCATTTCGCGATATTGCCATATTTTTGCTGAAAGGATTTAGTAGAGAACATCCACGATAAAGTTCACAACTTACGGTGCTAAGAGAAAAGCCCTGCCTCTACCGGAAGTCGCAGACGATGACATCACATGTTGATGGCTCCTCCCATATTCACATTGTTTTTAATGGGAGCCTCCAACAAAAAGTGCTATTCGGACCGAGAAAACGACGATTTCCCCATTAATTTGAGCGAGGATGAAAGATTCGTGTTTGAGGATATTGATAGTGACGGACGAGAAAAAAATAAATAAATAAAAAAGTTTAAAAAAAAAAAACGCGATTGCATTGGGACGGATTCCGATGTTTTTAGACACATTTACTAGGTTAATTCTGGGAAATCCCTTATCTTTCTATTGTGTTGCTAGTGTTTTAGTGAGTTTAATATTACCTGATAGTCGGAAGGGTGTCTCCACGGGTGTCTTGACGCGCAGTGTCTCAGGGGAGTCGACGGCAGCTATGGACGGCACAAGCTCAGCTTTTCTCCGGTAAGAACTGACTTTTTAACCACAATTTTCTCACCGAAACCTGCTGGTTGACATGTGGTCGGGATCCATGTTCTCTTGACCACGCTCTGATCCATAGGAAAGTTTCACATCCAGGAATTTTGAACAAGGAATCACTGTGTGTTTGTGTGGCTAAAGGCTAAAGCTTCCCAACTCCATCTTTCTACTGTGACTTTTCCAATATTAATTGAACAAATTGCAAAAGATTTAGCAACATCCATCCATCCATTTTCTACCGCTTATTCCCTTTTGGGGTCGCGGGGGGCGCTGGCGCCTATCTCAGCTACAATCGGGCGGAAGGCGGGGTACACCCTGGACAAGTCGCCACCTCATCGCAGGGCCAACACAGATAGACAGACAACATTCACACTCACATTCACACACTAGGGCCAATTTAGTGTTGCCAATCAACCTATCCCCAGGTGCATGTCTTTGGAAGTGGGAGGAAGCCGGAGTACCCGGAGGGAACCCACGCATTCACGGGGAGAACATGCAAACTCCACACAGAAAGATCCCGAGCCTGGATTTGAACCCAGGACTGCAGGAACTTCGTATTGTGAGGCAGACGCACTAACCCCTCTGCCACCGTGAAGCCAGATTTAGCAACACAGATGTCCAAAATACTGTATAATTATGCCGTTAAAGCAGACGACATTTAGCTGTGTGTGTGTGCAGCGCTCATACTTCCTAAAAACCCGTGACGTCTTGCGTACACGTCATCATTACACAACGTTTCCAAGACGAAACTCCCGGGAAATTTAAAATTGTAAATTAGTAAACTAAAAGGTCCATATTGGCATGTGTTGCAATGTTAATATTTCATCATTGATATATAAACTATAAGACTGCTTGGTGGGTAGTAGTGGGTTTCAGTAGGCCTTTAAAATTGCAATTGGAATCCTTTTTTTTTTTTTATTGATATTTGTATTTTATAAACCTTTATTTATAAACTGCAACATTTACAAACAATCGAGAAATAATAATATTCAACGATTGGTATCCATCCTTTCATTATTATGGAGGTAAACGTCACCATGAGCTGACACAAAACACTTCCTGTTTAAACGGCGCGCTGATGGCGGAGTGGAAGCCGCCGCGCTCTCTCACGCCGCCGGACTCCGTGGAGAAAGCGTGAAAGAACGCTGCTGCTTCTCAGCGAGGTACAATCTAAAAATAGGCGCTTACATAAGGCAGCAATGCATGCTGGGGAGGACTTTGCCTTTGTTGTCAATGCCAGCGAATGACTCCATCAGTCAAGATTGATCAGGATTACGCAATAGATATATCATTATTGATTGATTGGTTGTTTTTTTCATCATAACAAAATTAGTGATATTATTCTTGTGAATCATTAGGGATTGTTTATTTTTTAATCCTAACAAAATTAAAAATACAATTATGGTGAATCATTAGAGATTGTTTATTTTTTAAAGCTTCTGTGAAAGGATTGCAGTCTACCTTGTCTGTATGCACATGTGTGATGTGAGCAAGTTTTAATGTTGTATATGTGATGTTTTATGTGTTTACTGTTTTTATTGAAACCTTGCTGCTACCCTCTTGGCCAGATCTCCCTTGGAAAAGAGATATTTGATCTCAATGGGATTTTACCTGGTTAAATAAAGGCTAAATAAAAAATAAAAATTAAAAATCATCACAAAATAATAATATAATTTTCTGAATCATCTAGTGAAGGAATATTATTCCTTATAACTACAACAAAACTATTTAATCACCACTCATTTCATGACTAGTTATGTGTTTTAGTTCTAGTTATGTGTTCTAGTTTTAGTTATGTGTTCTAGTTCTAGTTATGTCTCTCGTTAGGATAGGATAGGCTAGGATAGGTCTTTATTGTCATTGCACAAGTACAACAAAACATTGTTTTCAGCACAAACCTGTTCAAGATTAGACAAACAAACAGTGTACAGGGTTACAGAACAAGAACGCTGATGGGTCGCCATAAGGCGCCCCGTAAAAGATGGGAAAAAGGTAAACGCTGGGGAAGGATGAGTAAAAAAATACAACACTGGACCCCCTTATGAGCCCAGTCTGGAGTGGGAAAAAAAACTCCATAGCAAAGCACATGTACATATTACAATATGCATCTCGAGATATCTAGCAACAGAGGGAAGGTAGTTCAAGGTCATGGTGGTAGGCCGCAGCTCTCAGGCGCTGACCATCCATTCATCACCCCTACGAGATTTGCGTCAAGGGCGTTGGGTTGGGGGGGGGGGGGGGGGGGGGGGGGGGGGGTAGGTGTATGTGTGGCGTATATTTTTGTGTGTGTGTGTGTGTGAGCCCGTAGTGTGTCTCTGTCTTATAGTTATGTATTCTAGTCTCGTTATGTGTTCTAGTTTTAGTTGTGTTCTAATTTTAGTTATGAGTTTTAGTTCGAGTTATGTCTCTTGTTATGTCTTATAATTCTACTTATGTCATCAAGTTATAGTTATGTCTTATGGTTGTAGTTGTAGTTATGTCTCTAGTTCTAGTTATGTCTTCTAGTGCTAATTATTTGTTCAACTTCTAGTTGTCCGTTCTAGTTATAGTTATGTCTTGTAGTTGTAATTTTGTCTTCTAATTCCATTTATGAGTCTAGTTCTAACTATTTGTATTAGTTCGTTATAGTTACATTAGTTCCCTATATTTCTTCTAGCTCTAGTTATGTATTTTAGTTTCAGTTATTCTTTTTTGTTATAATTATGGGTAATAGTTCTAGTTATGTGTTGTAGTCCTAGTCATGTGTACTCGTAAACTAGTTATAGTATTATAGTACCAGTTATTGGCACTAGTTTATGTATGTATTCCAATACTAGTTATGTAAACTAGTTGTAGTTATGTTGTCTCCTAATAGTTATGTTTTCTAGTGCTAGTTATGTATTTTAGTTTGAGCTATGTTTACTATCACTAGTTATGTGTACTAGTTATATTTATGTCATCGAGTACTAGTTGTATACACAAGTTTACGTTTCCTCTTTTATTCATTATATTACTAGTTATGTGTTCTAGTTTGCTTTATGTCTTGTAGTACTACTTATGTGTATTGTTTTAGTTATATATTTGCATACTAGTTGAGTAAACTAGTTTTAGTTGTATATTTGCATACTAGCTGTGTAAACTAGTTTTAGTTATGTATTCTGGCACTGGTTATGTGTACTAAGTTTAGTTATGGGTTTCAGTCATATGTATGTGTTTTAGTTCTAGTTTATGTAAATAAGTGTACTAGTTCTACTTATGTCTTTCAATACTAGTTATGCACACTGGTTTTAGTTATGTATTATTGTACTAATTATGTATTATATTACTAGTTTTGTGTATGAGTTGTAGTTATGTAAACAGGTTGTAGTTGTGTATTTTAGTAGATATGTATTATATTGCTATATTATGTGTATTTTTACTAGTTATATATTTATGTTATGTCTTTTAGTACTAATTTTATTTAGTTGTTCTTAATATGCCCTATTGTACTAGTTATGTATTAGATGAAAGCACAAATCAACACTTGCAGGGCATTACTGCCTGACGCACCTCCGACAGTGCCATGTGGTGCCGGCTGCAGGGTCATCAGCCGGGAGCCACCCTTCACGGATGTTTCGCTCCTTTAATCCCGGAACATCTCTGGGTGGTGGAGCAGCGACAGGGACGTCTCCCCGCCGCCCCCTGCAGCCAGCTAAAGGATCCATACTGTACCCACATTCCAACCCCGGTGTTATTGCTGCTGTGTATATGGAAAGAGTCCTAAAGGACTATGCATGGCAGGGACGTCCATCTCCCTGAGTCAAGCGAAGGCCTGACCGCATACCCTAACATGGGTCTCGGGGTGCTGCTATTCCAGCACCCCGAGACCCATGTTACTTCCCCCTGTCTACACACCCTGCTTTCCCCAAGCCTTGTCGTTTCTTCTGAGCCACAACCAGAAGCTCCCTTGTTCTGCCTCCTCTGCCAGGGCTTTGAGGGCCTTCTTTAGATTGGAGCCTCTGATCCCGAGGGACTTTAGGAGCCGCTGGGTGGACGCTCCAGTGTAGCCTCTACAGCCAACTTCTACTGGATAGGTGAAGGGCCTCCTTCCTGCTTGTGCGCAGTCGCTTGCCAGCTCTGAATACTTGTCACTCTTTCTTTCAAAAGCAGCCTCCATTCCCTCTTCCCATGATACCGTTAGCTCCACCATGATGACAGTTTTACTAGAGGTGGACCACAGGACAATGTCTGGGCGTAACAAGGTTGTTGTAATCTCTTGAGGGAACTTCAACTGACGATCTAGATCAGCCCTCATGCTCCACTCGCCGCCAGCTGACAGGAGGGACTGGATGCTCTTGCTGCTGCTGCAAGGCTGGCCACCTTGCTTGACAAACTTAATCAACCTCTGTGCTGTTCCCGGAGTGGCCCCATTTGCTTCCACTCTGCGTGCCTCCAGAATTTCAGCCAGCTTCCGCAGGACGCGGTCGTGCCGCCAACCATACCGGCCCTGCGACAAAGCCACCTTGCAGCCAGAAAGAATGTGATGCAAGCTTGGGTTTTGGGAGTCACAGAGCTGGCAGATCACCTCTGCCCCGTACCACACATGCAAGTTCCTGGGACTGGGGAGGGTATCGTACGTGGCCCTGATGAGGAAACTTAGCCTCGCCTGGGGCATCTTCCATATGTCTGCCCACGTAACAACTCTGTTGACAACGGCCTCCCAATTAGTCCATCTCCCCTGCTGCTGTTGGCCCACAGCCTTGATCATATAGCTCTCCTCTTCCATCTTGACCACTTCTGAGATCACCAGATCTTTTCTTTCCTTCCTTGAGGCTTTGGACCACATCTTGGGTGCTGTTCCCCATCCGAAGCCGGCTCTGCCAGACTGTATCTGTCCTACCATCTCCTGGTGTTTCAGCCGGACGATGGCCTGGTCTACTGTCTGCATAGCATTCCACTTACGCCCTGTACAGACTTGGGTCTTGGTGTTACGGACAGACGGATCAGGTGAGTCTCTGAGCTCGAACACGAGCCTTACCTTCTCCTGTTTGTAGCCCAAGCTGATGGATTTCAGTGGCAGCTTCAGAATGGCTCTTCCAAACAGTGCCGTGTTGGAAAGACATCTGGGAAGGCCCAGCCATTTGCGGATGTAGTTATTGGCTTTTGAGTCCATTTTGAGGACTGTTGTGGAGGTGATGTCGCACAACTTCAAGGGCCACATCAGGCGATGGTATAAGGTGAACTGGTAACACCAGATCTTGAATTTCCCTGGAAGATAACTTTGATCTATTTTGTTCAGGCCATATATTACTAGTAATGTGTACTAGTACTATTTATTTCTTCTAGTACCAGTTATGTATTATATTACTAGTAATGTGTAAGTGTACTAGTTATGCTTTTAGTTGTAGTTATGTCATCTAGTAATAGTTTTGTAAACTAACTGATTTGTACTTGTTATGTAGTCTATTAGTAGTTATATGTAGTACTTCTAGTTATGTATTTTAGTGTTTGTTATGGCTTATAGCTGTCTGCTAGTACTAGTTATGTAAACTAGTTATGTAAACTAGTTCTAGTTTTAGTTATATCTTCAGGAAACAGTTATATATTGTAGTAGTAATTATGTGTAAAAGTTCTAGGTATGTCTTGTAGTACTAATTGTGTGTACCAGTTGTAGTCATGTGTGTAAAAACAAGTTTGTTGATTCAGGTGTGGGTCCATTTTGCAAGTGAACCTAATGAAGTGTCTGGTGAGAGTGCGTTAAAAACACACTATCTTATCATGTTATGGCGGCCATGTTTGTGTGTTTTTCCACTGGCCACAACACGCCTGTTCTTGTCTGTTGGGGGTCGCTGGGAGATGGCGGACAGTAAGTGCGGCTCTGAAGGAGGCGGTTAGGTCGAAAGTCGGCACAGCGCTTGGTCGTCTGACCAAGTTTTTATTACTCATTCTCAACACTAAACTGCCTGCCGTGAAGAACAACAACAACAAAAATCCAAAACAAGAACAACAATGAGAACAGCAAATAACAGCAACAAGAAGAACAAAACAACAAAAACAGCAGAAAAACAAGAACAACAAAAGACAGAAACAAGAAGAACAACAAGAACATTAACACAACAAAACCAACAAAAACAGCAACAAGAAGAACAACAAGAACATAAACACAACAACAAAAAACAGCAACAAGAATGTGAAAAAACAGTACAATAACAACAAAAAACAGCAACAAGAACATAAACAAAACAACAAAAAACTGCAACAAGAACAAGAAAAAGAAGAAGAACAACAACAAAAACAACAAAAGAAGAGCAATAACAGCAACTAAAACAAGAACAACAACAAAAACAAGAAAAGAACAACAAGTAAAACATAAAACAGCTAGAACAAAAAGAACAACAACAAAAACAAGAAGAAAAACAACAAAAACAACAAGAACAAAACACAGCAAAAACAAGAAGAAAAGAACAACAAAAGCTGCAAAAACAACAAAAAACAGCAAAAACAAGAAGAAAAGAACAACATAAAACAGCAATGACATGAAGAACAACAAAACCTACAAAAAGAAAATAACAAAAGCTGCAAAAACAATAAAAAAACAGCAAAAACAAGAAGAAAATAAAAACATAAAATAGCAAGGACAAGAAGAACAACAAAAACAAGACGACAACAACAACGAAAGCTGCAAAAACAAGAAGTAAAGAACAACATATTATAAAAAAGGACAAGAAGAACAAAAAAAACAGGAAAAACAACAAGAAAAGAACAACCACAACAACATAAAACAGCAACAACAAAAACAAGAAGAAAAACAACAATTACAACAAGAACAAAAAACAGCAAAGACAACAAGAACAACATAAAACAGCAAAAACAAGAAGAAGAACAAGAACAACAAAAAACAAGAACAACAACAACATTGATAAGAAGAAGAACACCAACAATAAGAAGAAGGCTGCAGTCAACCTGTTGGGCCACTCGAAGGCGACTTGATTGAACAAGATGGCCGCTAACAAACTTTGTTGTTGTTGTTGCAGACTTCAGTGACCAGCTGCTGGAGGTGGTGGGTCTGGAAGGTGCCATGGAGATGGGTCAGATCTACACGGGACTGAAGAGCGCCGGACGTCGGCTGGCTCAGTGCACCAGTGTAACCATCAGGTGGAACAACTTCTAGCATCATCGTATATGCACAGATGCTCACTTTTTCCATCATAAATATGAACATATATGACACAGATGTTCACTCTCCACTTCTTCTAACATTTGCAAGTATAACAGTCCTTGGTCTAGCAACATTAATTGGTTCCAGACCCTAAGACCGTGATAAGTGAATTTCCGCCAAGTCTATCTGAATAACTTGTTATATTGTCTTTTTTCCCACAATGCACCTGTAACGTCCTCCCTGGTCTGCTGGGTCCTCACAGGACTTCGAGACCACTGCCCATGCAGATTGATGGCGAGCCCTGGATGCAGACCCCATGCACGGTGACTTCCTACTCAAATACAGGAAGTGATATAGAATTGGAGGGTACACGTCGGTTTTTAAGTTGGCATCTGAAAGATGATGCCAAATGCTTTGATATACTAAATTACTTTCTATGTTACGTACCTATGTTTTTTAATTCTGTTTTCAAAATGAAGACTCTTGTCAACACTGAGTGGCAGTATGTACTGTGTACATATATATCTATATATATATATATATATATATATATATATATATATATATATATATATAACGCATTGTGAGGGTCTGCTGGGAACGTCTGGCAGAGTCTCCTGTCAGACAAAGTTTCAATTCCCACCTCCGGAAGAACTTTGAACATGTCACGAGGGAGGTGCTGGACATTGAGTCCGAGTGGACCATGTTCCGCACCTCTATTGTCGAGGCGTCAGATCGGAGCTGTGGACGCAAGGTAGTTGGTGCCTGTCGGGGCTGCAATCCTAAAACCCCTTGGTGGACACCAGCGGTGAGGGATGCCGTCAAGCTGAAGAAGGAGTCCTATCGGGTCCTTTTGGCTCATAGGACTCCGGAGGCAGTGGACAGGTACCGACAGGCCAAGCGGTGTGCAGCTTCAGCGGTCGCGGAGGCAAAAACTCGGACATGGGAGGAGTTCGGGGAAGCCATGGAAAACGACTTCCGGACGGCTTCGAAGCGATTCTGGACCACCGTCCGCCGCCTCAGGAAGGGGAAGCAGTGCACTATCAACACCGTGTATGGTGCGGATGGTGTTCTGCTGACCTCAACTGCGGATGTTGTGGATAGGTGGAAGGAATACTTCGAAGACCTCCTCAATCCCACCAACACGTCTTCCTATGAGGAAGCAGTGCCTGGGGAATCTGTGGTGGACTCTCCTATTTCTGGGGCTGAGGTCGCTGAGGTAGTTAAAAAGCTCCTCGGTGGCAAGGCCCCAGGGGTGGACGAGATCCGCCCGGAGTTCCTTAAGGCTCTGGATGCTGTGGGGCTGTCTTGGTTGACAAGACTTTGCAGCATCGCGTGGGCATCGGGGGCGGTACCTCTGGATTGGCAGACCGAGGTGGTGGTTCCTCTCTTTAAGAAGGGGGACCGGAGGGTGTGTTCCAACTATCGTGGGATCACACTCCTCAGCCTTCCCGGTAAGGTTTATTCAGGTGTACTGGAGAGGAGGCTACGCCAGATAATCGAACCTCGGATTCAGGAGGAACAGTGTGGTTTTCGTCGTGGAACTGTGGACCAGCTCTATACTCTCGGCAGGGTTCTTGAGGGTGCATGGGAGTTTGCCCAACCAGTCTACATGTGCTTTGTGGACTTGGAGAAGGCATTCGACCGTGTCCCTCGGGAAGTCCTGTGGGGAGTGCTCAGAGAGTATGGGGTATCGGACTGTCTTATTGTGGCGGTCCGTTCCCTGTACGATCAGTGCCAGAGCTTGGTCCGCATTGCCGGCAGTAAGTCGAACACATTTCCAGTTAGGGTTGGACTCCGCCAAAGCTGTCCTTTGTCACCGATTCTGTTCATAACTTTTATGGACAGAATTTCTAGGCGCAGTCAAGGCGTTGAGGGGTTCCGGTTTGGTAACCGCAGGATTAGGTCTCTGGTTTTTGCAGATGATGTGGTCCTGATGGCTTCATCTGACCGGGATCTTCAGCTCTCGCTGGATCGGTTCGCAGCCGAGTGTGAAGCGACCGGAATGAGAATCAGCACCTCCAAGTCCGAGTCCTTGGTTCTCGCCCGGAAAAGGGTGGAATGCCATCTCCGGGTTGGGGAGGAGACCTTGCCCCAAGTGGAGGAGTTCAAGTACCTAGGAGTCTTGTTCACGAGTGAGGGAAGAGTGGATCGTGAGATCGACAGGCGGATCGGTGCGGCGTCTTTAGTAATGCGGACGTTGTACCGATCCGTTGTGGTAAAGAAGGAGCTGAGCCGGAAGGCAAAGCTCTCAATTTACCGGTCGATCTACGTTCCCATCCTCACCTATGATCATGAGCTTTGGGTCATGACCGAAAGGATAAGATCACGGGTACAAGCGGTCGAAATCAGTTTCCTCCGCCGTGTGGCGGGGCTCTCCCTTAGAGATAGGGTGAGAAGCTCTGCCATCCGGGAGGAACTCAAAGTAAAGCCGCTGCTCCTTCACATCGAGAGGAGCCAGATGAGGTGGTTCGGGCATCTGGTCAGGATGCCACCCGAACGCCTCTCTAGGGAGGTGTTTAGGGCACGTCCAACCGGTAGGAGGCCACGGGGAAGACCCAGGACACGTTGGGAAGACTATGTCTCCCGGCTGGCCTGGGAACGCCTCGGGATCCCCCGGGAAGAGCTAGACGAAGTCTCTGGGGAGAGGGAAGTCTGGGTTTCCCTACTTAGTCTGTTGCACCCGCGACCCGACCTCGGATAAGCGGAAGATGATGGATGGATGGATGGATATATATATATATATATATATATATATATATATATACATATATATATATATATATATATATATATATATATATATATATATATATATATATATATATATATATACCGTATATTACCAAGTAAACGCCTTTGTGCAAATAACCGCCCATGTCCTAATAGCCACCCGAGGTCTGAGCCCATTTTGTGAATTAAACGCCTCTTTCTAATAATGTATAGCGGTACACCACAACTGATGGACGGGAATACTTTAAGGGGGAAGAAGAACAGAAAGTTTGACTTAAAGTTCAAGCTAGCAGTTGGGAAATATGCGGAGCAGAATTCTGGTTTGGCAGCGGCCAGGCAGACTAACTTTGACCCAAAATGTGTACGTGAATGGAAACAAAAATAGGGAGAACTACTATCTTAGTCGGTAATCGATGGAAAACGGGCTCGCTTATCTGGCGGAGGTAGGAAGAAAGTGAGCGACGAGCTTGATGCTAATTTGTGTCAGTGGACACATCACGTTTGTGGACTGAACCACCGTGTCTCCCGCAAAATTATCTGCATTAAGGCCGAAGAGTTGTATGCCACCGCGAGTGACACGAGAGACACCGGGGTGGTGTTTGGTGCAACGAGTGGCTGGCTTAATCGATTCCTGCGTCGGAACAACTTTACCCTCAGGAGGAGAACAACTGTTGCACAGAAGGACGCTCCCGTCAAGATTGTCAACTTCCTCGTTTTCTCTACTAAACAGATAGAGGCCAAGAAAATCCATGCCAAGAATATCATCGCCATGGATGAAACAGCCGTCTGATTTGACATGGTTGGTTTTAGTACGGCCAATGAGAGGGGCGCCCGCTCCATCTGCCTCAAAACCACCGGCCAGGGGGAAGCCACGGTGGCTCTTGCAGCCAAAGCAGACGGGACCAAGCTGAAGCCTTACATTGTGTTTAAAGGTGCTGTCCGTGATGTAAAGGCTATGCAGAGCATCCCCGGGGTGATCATAGCTTCCTCCAAGAATGGCTGGTTTAATGATGACCTGACAAAGGATTGGCTCCAGAGGGCTTTGGGGAAATTTCACTTCGGATCGAGGCTACTTGCATAGGACTCGTACCGATGCCATAGCAGCGAGGCCACGAAGGCAGAGCTCAAAAGGGGCTACAACTTTACAATGGCTGTTATATCTGGAGGTTGCACAAAGTACCTGCAGGCCCCCGATGTTGTGTGGAATGGCCCTTTCATAGTGCAGCTCCGTGACTACTATGATAACTGGATGGCTGGTTATAAAGACAAGACCTACACCAAGTCAGGGAACCTGAGAGCCCCTTCCCGCCGCCTCCTGGTCGACTGGGTCCTGGGAGCCTGGGATGCTCTGGATCGGTACACTCTGATTAACTCATTCAAGGTAGGCTGGCTGGCCGTGTGTATGTGTGTGTGTGTGGGTGTGTTGCAAACAGTAGCCATAGCTGATTGTTGCTTTCTAGTATCCTACAAGGTGTGTGGGCTGACGGTGGCAGCTGATGGGAGTGAGGATCAGCTCATTTAGTGCCTCAAGGAGGGACAGCCATGTCAGGCAGGCAGAGAGATGCTGTTGAGGGCTAGACAGCAGGGTGCTGCTGTGGTTCAGGAAGAGGAGGAGAGTGATGAGGAACAGCAGTTCCTCAATGAACTTGTGATTGAAGAGGCGGACGATGATGAGAGGGTTGAGGTAGAGGAGGGGGAGGAAGAGGAGGAGGAGGAGGAGGATGAGTGGGTCTGAGTTGCATTTGGGGTTGCGTTTGCAGCAATATTATTGATTTTATGGTTTTATAGAGTACTTGGTACCAAAATTGTATTTTTCATGTATGCTGCTTTATTTAAAACTTGGAATACTGGAGCCTTTATTTTTATTTAAGTGAGACTATTATTGTTCTGTTTTGATGGTGGGTTTTATACTTGAGTACTTGGCACCATAATTGTATTTTTCCCGGTAGGTTGCTTTATTTAAAAAACTTTATTTATTTTCAGTATTGGTATTCTATTTGACAATTGTTGCACTACTGCCATGTTGAGGCCTTGTTGGTCTCTTGTCTTTTGATAGTCTTGTTTTTTTGTTTGTATGTTTACAATAGCTTTTACATTTTAAGTTTTTTTATACGAAAAGAAAATACTGGACAGTAACCATTGTAATCAAATAATGGCCTGGTGCAGGCTGGTTCAAAAACAAATAAAAGCCTTGTGCAAATAACCAAATGCTCCTTTTAAACGCCCGTCTCCAAAAATGATTTTGTGGAATAAACGCCCGGGCTACTATTTGGTAATATACGGTATACTGTATATATATATATACACAGTGTGTGTGTGTGTGTGTGTGTGTGTGTGTGTGTGTGTGTGTGTGTGTGTGTGTGTGTGTGTGTGTGTGTGTGTGTGTGTGTGTGTGTGTGTGTGTGTGTGTGTGTGTGTGTGTGTGTGTGTGCGTGCATGTGTGTGTGTGTGTGTTGTTTTTTATTTCATTTTATTATTTTTGTTAATCAGATATTTGTATAATTTTTCACACTGACTGCCACCAATTCAGGGTGTGTGTAAAAAAAAAAGTGTCTTCATTATCTCTTTATTGTCTTTTTAGTTTTTGCAATTAAATGCAGATGATCAAATATTATGGAAGTTCTACCCGTCCTAAAGTCTAAAAGTACTGTAAAACTTTTAAAGTAGAACTTGGAGTAAATCCAAGACGCAGGAAGGTTTGTGTACTTGAGTATATTTGGGAAGGATGAAGAGTGCCGTCAGAAGGAAGCGTCATGTGACCTTGTGTGGGTTCTCTGCTTGTCCAGATCCGCATCACGCACAAGAACCGAGTTCCCATGCTGCTGGGTCTGCCACAGAGGACACCGTTCTTCTTCTTCCACAAGCGCAGTCGGGACTAAAAGGCGTCCACAAGCGCCACTATATTTTAAGACGCGCCACGATGCCTGCTGAGAAGAAGTTCTTCATGAAGGACACAAAGCTGCTGCTTGTGGCCAGAAGAAGAATACATTCTTCATCCACCATTCAAGATTTTCTTGGAACAACCACGAAGTGTGGACTTGAAATGTTGCGATCAGATCTTGGAAATGCTCCAATCACCGGACTTCCTCTCAGGGACGGACTTCCAGACCTGTGCCTGTCTCATTGGTCCAAGTCCTGCAGGACTCCTTCTAAATCTATCCTACCTTTTCACTATGGAAGGTCACAAGGACATAAAGAAATAATTCTTAAAATCATTTTTAATGTGTCAAAAATTCATTAAAATTGGAATAAATAAACAAATGCATAATAAGTTAAAGTAAATTTGTTTATGTTTAATTATTTAACAATTAAAACATTTGTAATAATAAAAAAAACATAACAATTTAATTATTTATTTTTCATTATTTCATGTTTTAATTAATTATTTCATTGTTCAAAAAGTTTAAAGCCTTATTAAAATATTGATTAAATGGGCAACATTTTTGTATCGTGATTAAATTAAGGGATTATTTAGGCAATAATTTAAATATTCATTTTCCCAATTCAATTAAGTATTTAATAAATGTAATAAATATTTTCATATTTAATTAATTAATTTATGATTTATTTATTTATTGTTTTATTTTTTAATTGTGAATGTTTTAAGCCTTAATTATTGATTGAATTGACAGTTCTTTTGTATCACGATTAAATTAAGGATTTATTTTAGCATTAATTTTAATATTTATTTTTACAATTCAATTATTTATTCTATTAACAATGTATTAAATGTTTTATATATTTAATAAATTGATTTACGATTTATTATTTCATGTTTGAATTATTCCACAATTTAATAGATTGTTAATTTAAATTAACCGTTTTTAATACATACTTTTTTCACGATTGAAACAGTAATTTCAACATTTAATTACTGTAATGATTTGGCAATTGAATGATTTATTCATTATTTAATGAACATGTGTGTCAGCATTAATGAAGCGCCGAGCCACACATTTTTAAAGTAATTGAATCATGAAATAATTTATTAAAATTTTGATGTAAATAGTGTAATAGTTAAATCAATAACTGATTGCATATTGAATTAATGAAATACATTGTGAAATAATTCAACAGTAAAAACGTTAAATGTTAAATTAATCAATGACACGTCATCACACATTTATATTTTTTTAATTCCAATTTTAATGAACTAATGACACATTCAGGTCATTATTTAATGATTTCATTCTTTATTTTCGACCCTCCATGAATGCTTCACTGCCAGAGAATGTCACCAACATGTCTGCACTGATATCAATAATTAATATTTGTAAATATGATCATATATACAGTGCAGAGAAATTTAATATTTGGTCACTTTTTAAGGCCCCTTCTTTTTCCTTCTACTTTTTTCATATTTGCACTAAAACTTAGAGAGATTATCTTTCCTTCCACAGCAAAACCCATAAAAATTAAACACTATCTTTCCAAATAATTATTATTGTAGCACCTGAAAAATAACTAGAACATTTGATAGGCCCGCCATCTGTGCCCTGGACCTCTGGCCGGGGGTTGCCGTACTTTGAAGATGGTGCCTAGTGTCCGAATCCGTGTGTTTTAGGTATAACTGGACAAACTGAGCGACAGAGTTAGCCTAAAATGTTAGCATGCACACATTAAAATGCTAACACATAGCATGTGTGCTCACATTTCAAGTAACACGTCTGTAAGGTGAATGGCTGTGGAAATAGATGAAAAAGTTATTATGCTTAGGTTAGCTTGCTAGCATGGTATCGTTTGCATGACTCGAGTAAAAGGTTGCAAAACTAGCTCAAAAAGTTAGCAAGCAAATGTTAGCATGCTATCAGTTAGCATCTGTCACATACCAAGTTATATGACTGTAAGGTGTATGGCTGTCTAATTAGAGAGAAAAAAATTAAAGTTAGTAAAAACGTTAGCATGTTAATAATAAAAGTTAGCATGCTTACGTTAGCTTGCTGGCATGCTATCGTTTGCATGCTAACAATTAACAAGTGTCACATACCAAATTATATGAGTCTGGATTAAAAGGTAGCAAAACTAGCTCAAAAAGTTAGCATGCTAACGTTAGCATGCTATCAGTTAGCATATGTCACATACCAAGTTATATGACTGTAAGGTGTATGGCTGTCTAATTAGACAGAAAAACCAGAGTTAGAAAAAAATTTAGCATGTTAATAATAAAAGTTAGCTTGATATCATGCTATCGTTTGCATGCTAACAGTTAACAAGTGTCACGTACCAAGTTATACGACTCTGGAATAAACTGTAGCAAAACTAGCTCAAAAAGTTAGCGTGCTATCAGTCAGCATGTGTCACATACCAAGTTATGACTGTATGGTGTATGGCTGTCTAATTAAACAGAAAAAAAACTAAAGTTAGCATGTTAATAATAAAAGTTAGCATGCTTGATTTAGGTTGCTAACGTTTGCATGCTAACAGTTAACAAGTGTCACGTACCAAGTTATATGACTCTAGGGTAAACTGTAGCAAAACGAACTGAAATGGAAATACATAAAAATTGTATCATGCTTAAGTTAGCTACCAAGTTATATGACTGTAAGGTGTATGGCTGTCTAATTAGAGAGAAAAAAACTAAAGTTCGCATTTTAATAATAAAAGTTATCACGCTTTAAGGCCTACTGAAATGAGATTTTATTTAAACGGGGATAGCAGGTCCATTCTATGTCATACTTGATCATTTCGCGATATTGCCATATTTTTGCTGAAAGGATTTAGTAGAGAACATCCACGATAAAGTTCGCAACTTTTGGCCGCTAACAGAAAAGCCCTGTCTTTAACGGAAGTCGCAGACGATGACGTCACATGTTGATGGCTCCTCACATATTCACATTGTTTTTAATGGGAGCCTCCAACAAAAACAGCTATTTGGACCGAGAAAACGACAATTTCCCCATTAATTTGAGCGAGGATGAAAGATTCGTGTTTGAGGATATTGATAACGACGAACTAGAAAAAAAAAAGTTTAAAAAAAAAAACGCGATTGCATTGGGACGGATTCCGATGTTTTTAAACACATTTACTAGGATAATTCTGGGAAATCCCTTATCTTTCTATTGTGTTGCTAGTGTTTTAGTGAGTTTAACAGTACCTGATAGTCGGAGGTGTGTGTCTCCACGGGTGACTTGACGCGCAGTGTCTCAGGGGAGTCGACGGCAGCTTTATGGATGGCACAAGCTCAGCTGATCTCCGGTAAGTGGCGACTTTTTACCACAATTTTCTCACCGAAACTTGCTGGTTGACATTCGGACAGGATTCATGTTCGCTTGACCACTCTGATCCATAGTAAAGTTTCACCTCCAGGAATTTTAAACAAGGAATCACCGTGTGTTTGTGTGGCTAAAGGCTAAAGCTTCCCAACTCCATCTCTCTACTGTGACTTCTCCATTATTAATTGAACAAATTGCAAAAGATTCAGCAACACAGATGTCCAAAATACTGTGTAATTATGCGGTTAAAGCAGACGACTTTTAGCTGTGTGTGTGTGCAGCGCTCATATTTCCTAAAAACCCGTGACGTCTTGCGTACACGTCATCATTACGCGATGTTTTCAAGACGAAACTCCCGGGAAATTTAAAATTGTAATTTAGTAAACTAAAAAGTCCGTATTGGCATGTGTTGCAATGTTAATATTTCATCATTGATATATAAACTATAAGACTGCATGGTCGGTAGTAGTGGGTTTCAGTAGGCCTTTAAGTTAGCTTGCTGGGCAGCACGGTGAAAGAGGGGTTAGTGTGTCTGCCTCACAATACGAAGGGCCCGACTTGTCCTGGGTTCAATCCCGGGCTCAGAATCTTTCTGTGTGGAGTTTGCAAGTCCTCCCCGTGAATGTGTGGGTTCCCTCCGGGTATGAGGTAACGACTTGTCCAGGGTGTACCCTGCCTTCCGCCCGATTGTAGCTGAGATAGGCAACAGCGCCGCCTGCGATCCCAAAAGGGAATAAGCGGTAGAAAATAGATGGAAGTTAGCTTGCTAGCACTGCTATTGTTTGCATGCTAACAGTTAACAAGTGTCACATACCAAGTTATATGACTGTAAGGTGTAAGGCTGTCTAATCTAGCATGCTAACATTAGCATGTTAGCAGTTAACACAGCAAGTTATTATTTTTAATGGGGTATTTCAATAATATTAATTATTATTAAGGTGCTACAATAACATTATCATTATTATTATTATGGAAGTATAGAACTTTTACCAACAAGGTGGTGGTATTAATAAGAATATTTAATGAAAAAAAAGGATGTTTTGGTGTGGATGCTGACTTGGACACATTTCATGGTGACCCTTGTGTCGCCTTAACGCTCCTTTAGCAACGCAGTAGTGTACACAACAACACACTTGGTATTGTACACACTGTAACACACTTAGTAGTGTACATAACAACACACTTGGTACTGTACATACTGTAACACACTTAGTAGTGTACATAACAACACACTTGGTAATGTACATACTGTAACACACTTAGTAGTGTACATAACAACACACTTAGTACTGTACATACTGTAACACACTTAGAACTGTACATAACACACTTGGTCCTGTACACACTGTAACACACTTAGTAGTGTACATAACAACACACTTGGTACTGTACACACTGTAACACACTTAGTAGTGTACAAAACAACACTTGGTACTGTACACACTGTAACACACTTAGTAGTGTACATAACAACACACGTGGTACTGTACATACTGTAACACACTTAGTAGTGTACATAACAACACACTTGGTACTGTACATACTGTAACACACTTAGTAGTGTACATAACAACACACTTGGTACTGTACATACTGTAACACACTTAGTAGTGTACATAACAACACACTTGGTACTGGTACTGTACACACTGTAACACACATAGTAGTGTACATAACAACACACTCAGTACTTCACACACTGTAACACACTTAGTAGTGTACATAACAACACACTCGGTACTGTACACACTGTAACACACATAGTAGTGTACATAACAACACACTCGGTACTGTACACACTGTAACACACTTAGTCGTGTACATAACAACACACTCGGTACTGTACACACTGTAACACACATAGTAGTGTACATAACAACACACTTGGTATTGTACACACTGTAACACACTTAGTAGTGTACATAACGACACACTTGGTATTGTACACACTGTAACACACTTAGTAGTGTACATAACAACACACTTGGTACTGTACATACTGTAACACACTTAGTAGTGTACATAACAACACACTTGGTAATGTACATACTGTAACACACTTAGTAGTGTACATAACAACACACTTAGTACTGTACATACTGTAACACACTTAGTACTGTACATAACAACACACTTGGTCCTGTACACACTGTAACACACTTAGTAGTGTACATAACAACACACTTGGTACTGTACACACTGTAACACACTTAGTAGTGTACAAAACAACACTTGGTACTGTACACACTGTAACACACTTAGTAGTGTACATAACAACACACGTGGTACTGTACATACTGTAACACACTTAGTAGTGTACATAACAACACACTTGGTACTGTACATACTGTAACACACTTAGTAGTGTACATAACAACACACTTGGTACTGTACACACTGTAACACACTTAGTAGTGTACATAACAACACACTTGGTACTGTACATGCTGTAACACACTTAGTAGTGTACATAACAACACACTTGGAACTGTACATACTGTAACACACTTAGTAGTGTACATAACAACACACTTGGTAATGGTACTGTACACACTGTAACACACATAGTAGTGTACATAACAACACACTCAGTACTTCACACACTGTAACACACTTAGTAGTGTACATAACAACACACTCGGTACTGTACACACTGTAACACACATAGTAGTGTACATAACAACACACTCGGTACTGTACACACTGTAACACACTTAGTCGTGTACATAACAACACACTCGGTACTGTACACACTGTAACACACATAGTAGTGTACATAACAACACACTTGGTATTGTACACACTGTAACACACTTAGTAGTGTACATAACAACACACTCAGTACTGTACACACTGTAACACACTTAGTAGTGTACATAACAACACACTCGGTACTGTACACACTGTAACACACATAGTAGTGTACATAACAACACACTTGGTAGTGTACATACTGTAACACACTTAGTAGTGTACATAATAACACAATTGGTACTGTACACACTGTAACACACTTATTAGTGTACATAACAACACACTTGGTACTGTACACACTGTAACACACTTAGTAGTGTACATAACAACACACTCAGTACTGTACACACTGTAACACACATAGTAGTGTACATAACAACACACTTGGTAGTGTACATACTGTAACACACTTAGTAGTGTACATAATAACACAATTGGTACTGTACACACTGTAACACACTTATTAGTGTACATAACAACACACTTGGTACTGTACACACTGTAACACACTTAGTAGTGTACATAACAACACACTCAGTACTGTACACACTGTAACACACATAGTAGTGTACATAACAACACACTTGGTATTGTACATACTGTAACACACTTAGTAGTGTACATAACAACACCCTTGGTACTGTACACACTGTAACACACTTAGTAGTGTACATAACAACACACTCAGTACTGTACACACTGTAACACACTTAGTAGTGTACATAACAACACACTCGGTACTGTACACACTGTAACACACATAGTAGTGTACATAACAACACACTTGGTATTGTACACACTGTAACACACTTAGTAGTGTACATAACAACACACTCAGTACTGTACACACTGTAACACACTTAGTCGTGTACATAACAACACACTCGGTACTGTACACACTGTAACACACATAGTAGTGTACATAACAACACACTTGGTATTGTACACACTGTAACACACTTAGTAGTGTACATAACGACACACTTGGTATTGTACACACTGTAACACACTTAGTAGTGTACATAACAACACACTTGGTACTGTACATACTGTAACACACTTAGTAGTGTACATAACAACACACTTGGTAATGTACATACTGTAACACACTTAGTAGTGTACATAACAACACACTTAGTACTGTACATACTGTAACACACTTAGTACTGTACATAACAACACACTTGGTCCTGTACACACTGTAACACACTTAGTAGTGTACATAACAACACACTTGGTACTGTACACACTGTAACACACTTAGTAGTGTACATAACAACACACTTGGTAGTGTACATACTGTAACACACTTAGTAGTGTACATAATAACACAATTGGTACTGTACACACTGTAACACACTTATTAGTGTACATAACAACACACTTGGTACTGTACACACTGTAACACACTTAGTAGTGTACATAACAACACACTCAGTACTGTACACACTGTAACACACATAGTAGTGTACATAACAACACACTTGGTATTGTACATACTGTAACACACTTAGTAGTGTACATAACAACACCCTTGGTACTGTACACACTGTAACACACTTAGTAGTGTACATAACAACACACTCAGTACTGTACACACTGTAACACACATAGTAGTGTACATAACAACACACTTGGTATTGTACATACTGTAACACACTTAGTAGTGTACATAACAACACCCTTGGTACTGTACACACTGTAACACACTTAGTAGTGTACATAACAACACACTCAGTACTGTACACACTGTAACACACTTAGTCGTGTACATAACAACACACTCGGTACTGTACACACTGTAACACACATAGTAGTGTACATAACAACACACTTGGTATTGTACACACTGTAACACACTTAGTAGTGTACATAACGACACACTTGGTATTGTACACACTGTAACACACTTAGTAGTGTACATAACAACACACTTGGTACTGTACATACTGTAACACACTTAGTAGTGTACATAACAACACACTTGGTAATGTACATACTGTAACACACTTAGTAGTGTACATAACAACACACTTAGTACTGTACATACTGTAACACACTTAGTACTGTACATAACAACACACTTGGTCCTGTACACACTGTAACACACTTAGTAGTGTACATAACAACACACTTGGTACTGTACACACTGTAACACACTTAGTAGTGTACAAAACAACACTTGGTACTGTACACACTGTAACACACTTAGTAGTGTACATAACAACACACGTGGTACTGTACATACTGTAACACACTTAGTAGTGTACATAACAACACACTTGGTACTGTACATACTGTAACACACTTAGTAGTGTACATAACAACACACTTGGTACTGTACACACTGTAACACACTTAGTAGTGTACATAACAACACACTTGGTACTGTACATGCTGTAACACACTTAGTAGTGTACATAACAACACACTTGGAACTGTACATACTGTAACACACTTAGTAGTGTACATAACAACACACTTGGTACTGGTACTGTACACACTGTAACACACATAGTAGTGTACATAACAACACACTCAGTACTTCACACACTGTAACACACTTAGTAGTGTACATAACAACACAACACACTCGGTACTGTACACACTGTAACACACATAGTAGTGTACATAACAACACACTCGGTACTGTACACACTGTAACACACTTAGTCGTGTACATAACAACACACTCGGTACTGTACACACTGTAACACACATAGTAGTGTACATAACAACACACTTGGTATTGTACACACTGTAACACACTTAGTAGTGTACATAACAACACACTCAGTACTGTACACACTGTAACACACTTAGTAGTGTACATAACAACACACTCGGTACTGTACACACTGTAACACACATAGTAGTGTACATAACAACACACTTGGTAGTGTACATACTGTAACACACTTAGTAGTGTACATAATAACACAATTGGTACTGTACACACTGTAACACACTTATTAGTGTACATAACAACACACTTGGTACTGTACACACTGTAACACACTTAGTAGTGTACATAACAACACACTCAGTACTGTACACACTGTAACACACATAGTAGTGTACATAACAACACACTTGGTAGTGTACATACTGTAACACACTTAGTAATGTACATAATAACACAATTGGTACTGTACACACTGTAACACACTTATTAGTGTACATAACAACACACTTGGTACTGTACACACTGTAACACACTTAGTAGTGTACATAACAACACACTCAGTACTGTACACACTGTAACACACATAGTAGT
Source organism: Nerophis ophidion (assembly GCF_033978795.1). Lineage (NCBI taxonomy): Eukaryota > Metazoa > Chordata > Actinopteri > Syngnathiformes > Syngnathidae > Nerophis > Nerophis ophidion. The sequence goes on from NC_084629.1 coordinate 19,113,378, forward strand.
GTACATAACAACACACTTGGTATTGTACATACTGTAACACACTTAGTAGTGTACATAACAACACCCTTGGTACTGTACACACTGTAACACACTTAGTAGTGTACATAACAACACACTCAGTACTGTACACACTGTAACACACTTAGTAGTGTACATAACAACACACTCGGTACTGTACACACTGTAACACACATAGTAGTGTACATAACAACACACTTTGTAGTGTACATACTGTAACACACTTAGTAGTGTACATAATAACACAATTGGTACTGTACACACTGTAACACACTTAGTAGTGTACATAACAACACACTTGGTACTGTACACACTGTAACACACTTAGTAGTGTACATAACAACACACTCAGTATTGTACACACTGTAACACACTTAGTAGTGTACATAACAACACACTCGGTACTGTACACACTGTAACACACATAGTAGTGTACATAACAACACACTTGGTAGTGTACATACTGTAACACACTTAGTAGTGTACATACTGTAACACACATAGTAGTGTACATAACAACACACTTGGTAGTGTACATACTGTAACACACTTAGTACTGTACACACTGTAACACACTTAGTAGTGTACATAACAACACACTCAGTACTGTACACACTGTAACACACTTAGTAGTGTACATAACAACACACTCGGTACTGTACACACTGTAACACACATAGTAGTGTACATAACAACACACTTGGTAGTGTACATACTGTAACACACTTAGTAGTGTACATAATAACACAATTGGTACTGTACACACTGTAACACACATAGTAGTGTACATAACAACACACTTGGTATTGTACATACTGTAACACACTTAGTAGTGTACATAACATCACACTTGGTACTGTACACACTGTAACACACTTAGTAGTGTACATAACAACACACTCAGTACTGTACACACTGTAACACACTTAGTAGTGTACATAACAACACACTCGGTACTGTACACACTGTAACACACTTAGTAGTGTACATAACAACACTTTTGGTACTGTACACACTGTAACACACTTAGTAGTGTACATAACAACACACTCAGTATTGTACACACTGTAACACACTTAGTAGTGTACATAACAACACACTCGGTACTGTACACACTGTAACACACATAGTAGTGTACATAACAACACACTTGGTAGTGTACATACTGTAACACACTTAGTAGTGTACATAATAACACAATTGTTACTGTACATACCGAATTTCCTTGAATTGCTGCCGGGGCGCTAATTAATTTAAAACCTCTTCTCACTCATTATTTTAAAACCTCTTCTCACTGCGGAACTTACCAAAGGTATGCAGTAAAAAATTGAGTTTGATGTAAACTTGGACCTTAAATCCTACTGAATAGCTTTTAATCTTCTTCCCTTTATGCGATTTCAAATTACCGGAATTAGAATCAGCCTCCTCCATTTTGAAAATGATGACAGGGGAAGTGTCACTCGTGACGTCACGAGTTTGACCAGGCGGTAATACTAAGCATGTGCTAATTATTTTGGGAAGCGAGTTTGACCCGGCAGTAATTCAAGGCAGGCGTATACTATATGCCCTGCGGCAATTCAAGGAAACACGGTAACACACTTGGGACTGTACACAACAACACACTTGGTACTGTACGCAACAACACACTTGGTAGTGTAGACATTACTAATCCAACAAGAATGTTATAATTAGCACAAAGGTAGACTTGAATGTAACACGCATGCTTGCTCAGCAACAGAAGATTCAAACAGTGTCTTTATTTATTAAACATAAACAAAAACAAATACTGTTTTATTGTGAGTTACAAAAACTGTTTTCTACTTTTACACTGACACTTATGTTAGGCCCATTTAAAAGAAGTGTCAGTGGTACACGACATTGTTGTACTGTGTACATCACGCTAGGTTAGCAACGCGCGCATAGCTATGCGAGCTACATGCTAACATTGCATTTTATTATTAAGCTAAGTTAGCAACATGAGCATAGCTATGTGAGCTACATGCTAACATTGCATTTTATTATCAAGCTAGGTTAACAACACGAGCGTAGCTATGTGACCTATATGCTAACATTGCATTTTATTATTAAGCTAGGTTAACAGCACGAGCGTAGCTATGTGAGCTATATGCTAACATTGCAATATGATATCAAGCTAGGTTAGCAACACATGTGAGCTACAAGCTAACTTTGCATTTTAATACCAAGGTAGGTTAGCAACACTAGCATAGCTATGTAACCTGCATGCTAAAATAGCTTTTTAATATCAAGCTAGGTTAGCAACTCAAGCATACTTAAGTGAGCTACATGCTAAAATTGCATTTTATTATCAAGCTAGATTAGCAACACGGGCATAGCTATGTGAGATACATGCTAACATTGCAATATAATATCAAGCTAGTTTAGCAACACATGTGAGCTACATGCTAAAATTGCATTTTAATGTCAAGCTAGGTTAGCAACACTAGCATAGCTAAGTGAGCTAAATGCTAATATTGCATTTTATTATCAAGCTATGTAAGCAACACAAGCATAGCTATGTGAGATACATGCTAACATTGCAATTTAATATCAAGCTAAGTTAACAACACTAGCATATATAGTAGCTATGTGAGCTACATGCTAACATTTCAGTCAACATCATGCTAGGTTAGCAACACTAGCATAGCTATGTGCGATACATGCTAACATTGCATTTTGACATCAAGCTAGGTTAGCAACACTAGCATATGCAGTAGCTATATGAGCTATGAGCTAACATCACATTCTAGTATCGTGCTAGGTTAACAACACTAGCATAGCTATGTGAGCTACATGCTAACATTAAAGCTTTTCTAAGATAGTTTTTTTTACAAATGCATGAAAGTTTTGAGTATTGGGGAGAATCATGTGTTAGCTTTAGCGCTAACATAGGTTGTCATTTAGAGAGATGCTGGACAAAACATGTTGGCTTTTCAAAGAACACAATTGGAAAAATAAACGACCTTTCTGTTTACCCCTCAGGGTCGCTTGGTCAGGATATCAAGGTCGAGCCCTCCCTCCCCCCCCCCCCCCCCCCCCCCATCCCCCACTGGAATCAATCCCACAGCTTCATGCTATCATGCACACACACACACACATATCACTACTACTTCCACTTCTATTATTTCCTCTGCCACTACTTCCACGACGACTACTACACTTCTTCTGCTTCCACTCCTACTACTTCCACTTTCACTAATTCCACTACTAACTACTACTTCCACTTTCACTAATTCCACTCCTAACTACTACTTCCACTTTCACCAATTCCACTACTAAGTACTACTTCCACTTCTTCTGCTTCCACTCTTTCTACTTCTACTTCCACTTGTACTACTTCCACTTTCACTAATTCCACTACTACTACTTCCACTTCTTCTACTAGTTCCGCTACTATTACTTCCATGACTACTACTTTCACTCCTACAACTTCCACTTCTTCTGCTTCCACTCTTTCTACTTCTACTTCCATTTGTACTACTTCCACTCCTTCTACTTCTACTAATTCCACTACTCCTACTTACACTTCTTTCACTTATACTACTTCCACGACTACTACTTCCACTCCTTCAACTTCTACTTCCACTACTTCGACTTCTACTACTTCCGCTCCTTCGGCTTACACTTGTACTTCGTTCACTTCCACACCTTCTGCTTCCATGTGTACTACGTCCACTTCCACTAATCCCACTCCTACTACTTACACTACTTCTCCTACTTACACTCTTTCTGCTTCCACTTGTACTGTGTTCACTTCCACTACTACCATTTATACTACTTCCACACCTTCTGCCTCTGTGTACTACGTTCACTTCCACTAATCCCACTTCTACTACTTACACTACTACTATTTACTGTTCTTCTACTACTTACACTTCCACTAATTCCTCTTCACCTACTTCCACTTCCACTAATTCCACTACTACTACTTCCACTTTTTCTACTTTCACGACTGCTACTACCACTCATTGTGCTTCCACTTGAGCTACTTCCACTTCCACTAATTCCACTACTACCACTTCCACTTCTTCTACTACTTTCACTTTTCTACTACTTAGACTTCTCCGACTTCCACTAATTCTACTTCTACTATACACTTACACTAATTCCACTTCTTCTACTACTTAAACTTCTTCTGCTTCCACTTGTTCTGTGTTCACTTCCACTAATTCCCCTTCTTAACCTTTACTACTTCCACTAATTCCACTTCTACCACTTCCACTTCAACTACTTCCACTTTTTCTACTACTTCCATTTCTTCTGCTTCCACTTATACTAAATCCACTTCCATTCATTTCACTTCTACTACTTACACTTCTACTACTTACACTTCCACTAATTCCACTACTACTACTTCCACTTATTCTACTCTCACGACTACAACTACCACTCCTTCTGCTTCCACTAATTCCACTACTACTACTTCCACTTCTTCTACTACTTTCATTTCTTCTACAATTTCCACTTCTCCTAATTCCACTTCCACTAATTCCACTTCTACTACTACTTAAACTCCTTATGCTTCCTCTTGTACTGTGTTCACTTCCACTAATTCCACTTGTTAGACTTCTAATACTTCCACTAATTCCCCTTCTACCACTGACACTTCAACTAATTCCACTTTTTCTACTACTTCCACTTCTTCTGCTCCCACTTATACTACATCCACTTCCATTTATTCCACTTCTACTACTTCCACTTCCACTAATTACACTTCTACTACTTACACTAATCCCACTTCTACTACTTACACTACTACTATTTACACTTCTTCTACTACTTCCACTTCTACTACTTCCACTTCCACTAATTCCACTTCACCTACTTCCACTTCCACTAACTCCACTACTACTACTTCCTCTTCTACTTTCACGACTACTACTACCACTCCTTCTGCTTCCACTTGAACTCCTTCCACTTCCACAAATTCCACTACTACTACTTCCACTTCTTCTACTACTTTCACTTCTTCTACTACTTAGACTTCTCTGACTTCCACTAATTCCACTCCTACTATACACTTCCACTAATTCCACTTCTTCTACTACTTAAACTCCTTCTGCTTCCACTTGTACTGTGTTCACTTCCACTAATTCCCCTTCTTAAACTTCTACTACTTCCACTAATTCCACTTCTACCACTTACCCTTCAACTACTTCCACTTTTTCTACTACTTCCACTTCTTCTGCTTCCACTTATACTACATCCACTTCCATTAATTTCACTTCTACTACTTCCACCTCTACTACTTCCATTTCCACTAATTCCACTACTACTACTTCCACTTATTCTACTCTCACGACTACTACTACTACCACTCCTTCAGCTTCCACTGATTCCACTACTACTACTTCCACTTATTCTACTACTTTCATTTCTTCTACTATTTCCACTCCTCCTAATTCCACTTCCACTAATTCCACTTCTACTACTACTACTTAAACTCCTTCTGCTACCTCTTGTACTGTTTTCATTTCCACTAATTCCACTTGTTGGACTTCTACTACTTCCACTAATTCCCCTTCTACCACTGACACTTCAACTAATTCCACTTTTTCTACTACTTCCACTTCTTCTGCTCCCACTTATACTACATCCACTTCCATTTATTCCACTTCTACTACTTACACCGCTTCTTCTACTACTTAGACTTCTACTACTTCCACTTCCATTAATTACACTTCTACTACTTACACTAATCCCACTTCTACTACTTACACTACAACTATTTACACTTCTTCTACTACTTCCACTTCTACTACTTCCACTTCCACTAATTTCACTTCACCTACTTCCACTTCCACTAATTCCACTACTACTACTTCCACTTCTTCTACTTTCACAACTACTACTACCACTCCTTCTGCTTCCACTTGAACTCCTTCCACTTGCACAAATTCCACTACTACTACTTCCACTTCTTCTACTACTTAGACTTCTCTGACTTCCACTAATTCCACTTCTACTATACACTTACACTAATTCCACTTCTTCTACTACTTAAACTCCTTCTGCTTCCACTTGTAGTGTGTTCACTTCCACTAATTCCTTCTTAAACTTCTACTACTTCCACTAATTCCACTTTTACCACTTACACTTCAACTACTTCCACTTTTTCTACTACTTCCACGTCTTCTGTTTCCACTTATACTACATCCACTTCCATTAATTTCACTTCTACTACTTACACTTCTACTACGTCCACTTACACTAATTCCACTACTACTACTTCCACTTATTATATTCTCATGACTACTACTACCACTTCTTCTGCCTCCACTAATTCCACTACTACTACTTCCACTTCTTCTACTACTTTCATTTCTTCTACCATTTCCACTTCTCCTAATTCCACTTCCACTAATTTCACTTCTACTACTACTTAAACTCCTTATGCTTCCTCTTGTACTGTGTTCACTTCCACTAATTCCACTTGTTAGACTTCTACTACTTCCACTAATTCCACTTCTACTATTTCCACTTCTTCTTCTCCCACTTGTACTACATCCACTTCCATTTATTCCACTTCTACTACTTACACTACTTATTCTACTACTTAGACTTCTACTACTTCCACTTCCACTAATTCCACTTCTACTACTTACACTAATCCCACTTCTACTACTTACACAACTACTATTTACACTTCTTCTACTACTTCCACTTCTACTACTTCCACTTCCACTAATTCCACTTCACCTACTTCCACTTCCACTAATTCCACTACTACTACTTCCACTTCTTCTACTTTCACAACAGCTACTACCACTCCTTCTGCTTTCACTTGAACTACTTCCACTTCCACTAATTCCAATACTACTACTTCCACTTCTTCTACTACTTTCACTTCTTCTACTACTTGGACTTCTCCGACTTCCACAAATTCCACTCCTACTATACACTTACACTAATTCCACTTCTTCTACTACTTAAACTCCTTCTGCATCCACTTGTACTGTGTTCACTTCCACTAATTCCACTTCTTAGACTTCTACTACTTCCACTTCTACCACTTACACTTTCACTAATTCCACTTTTTCTGCTACTTCCACCTCTTCTGCTTCCACTTATACTACATCCACTTCCATTAATTCCACTTCTGCTACTTACACTACTTCTTCTACTACTTAGACTCCTACTACTGTACTTTCACTTCCACTAATTCCACTTCTACTACTTACACTAATTCCACTTCTTCTACTACTTCCACTCCTTCTGCTTCCACTTGTACTGTGTTCACTTCCACCACTACCATTTATACTACTTCCAATCCTTCTGCTTCCACTTGTACTTCTTCCATTTTCACTAATTCCACTTATTCTACTACTTCCACTCTTAGTGGGACAAAACAAAAAGATTACATCAACATTAGCATGTATGATGTATTTACTGTACAGGTTGAAGATAGTATTTACCTTTTTACAAAACCTGACCCTCTATAAACTTTTCATCTGAGAAACGTAAACAACTTTCCATGAAAAAGCCCTGCTTAGTGTTGCAGCTGCTCACTGCCATCATGATGTCACCTTCTATGGACGCATGAAGAGCAGCGAGGGGATGTGAGTGAAGGCGAGGATTAGCCTAGATTGTGGCGCTGCTCGCTCCTCACACTGAGCCACACGTTGGCGCACTCAGCAGCACCAGGACGCCTCATTGGTCGTCCCCACTTGTCAGCCAGAGAGCAAAATGCACACTTGGCATATTTGTTGTGTTTATTTTTAGAGCAACACAATGCACTCACATTCAGCACATTTAAGGGAGCTCTCCTACACTATTTGACGCTGGACAATTAAAAGTGAAAGCTGCTGCTCTCAGACCGTCTTCATCTCGCTGGAAGACCACCCTTTGACCTTTGACCCCCCAGGGCCTGAGCGAGTGCCTCTGACTACTTGTGTAGACTTACTATGATTGTATGCATCATCTGCAAAGATGTGTCCTTTCGTGGCAGCTGCTCTGAAAGTTTGCTTTGTGACCTCTGACCTCCTGTACACCTGCAAAAAGAGCAGCAAAAAGGTAAGCATACTAACAGTTAGCATTTGTGAAGTGACAAAATATATGACTCTTGGGTGTAATCCTGCAATATAAACAAACCAGCAAGCATATTAAAATGCAACATTAGAGGCCGACTGAAACCCACTACTACCCACCACGCAGTCTGATAGTTTATATATCAACGATGAAATATTAACATTGCAACACATGCCAATACGGCCTTTTTAGTTTACTAAATTGCAAATTTAAATTCCCCACGAAGTGTCATGTTGAAAACGTCGCGGTATGATGACGCGTATGATGACGCGTGCGTTTGACGTCACCGGTTGTAGCGGACATTATTTTCCAGCCCGATCCAAGCTATAAGTAGTCTGCTTTAATGGCATAATTACACAGTATTCTGGACATCTGTGTTGCTGAATCTTTTGCAATTTGTTCAATTATAATGGAGAAGTCAAAGTAGAGAAGTTGGAGGTGGGAAGCTTTTAGCCTTTAGCCACAAAAACACAACCGGTGTTTCCTTGTTTAAAATTCCCGAAGATGAAGCTTTACTACTGATCAGAGCGGTCAAGTGAACATGGATACCGACTACATATCAAGCGGCAGGTTTCGGTGAGAAAATAGTGGTAATAAGTCGCCTCTTACCGGAGACATCAGCGGAGTTTCCGTCCTGCTGCAGCTGCCGTGACTTCCCTCAGAGACTCTGGCGTCAACACACCCGTGGCCACACCCCTCTGACTTTCAGGTACTATTCAATCTCACTAAAACACTAGTAACACAATAGGCAGATAAGGGATTTTCCAGAATTATCCTAGTAAATGTGTCTAATAACATCTGATTCGCTCCCACTGCAATCACCTTTTTTTCCTTTTCCTAGTCCTTCACTCTTAATTTCCTCATCCAAGAATCTTTCACCCTCGCTCAAATTAATGGGAAAATTGTCGCTTTCTCTGTCCGAATAGCTCTAGCTGCTGCTGGCTATGATTGTAAATAATGTGAGGATGTGAGGAGCCCTACAACCCGTGACGTCACTCCGGTAAAGGCAAGGCTTTTTTATTAGCGACCAAAAGTTGCGACCTTTATCGTCGATGTTCTCTACTAAATCCTTTCAGCAAAAATACGGCAATATCGCGAAATGATCAAGTATGACCCATAGGATGGACCTGCTATCCCTGTTTAAATAAGAAAATCTAATTTCAGTAGGCCTTTAGAATGCTAACAGTGAGCATTTGTTAAGTGACAAAATGTAGGACTCTCGGGTGTAGTTCTGCAAAATGAGGAAAAATGCTAGCATATTGACATGCTAAAAGTTAACATTTTTTAAGTGACAATATATAGGACTCTTGGATGTAATCCTGCAAAATGAGGAAAAATATAAGCATAGCAACATGCTAACAGTTAGCATTTGTGAGGTGACAAAATATATGACTCTTAGGTGTAATCCTGCAAAATGAGGAAACAAGTGAGCATATTAACATGCTAATATTAGCATGCTAACAGTTAGCATTTGGTAAGTGACAAAATATATGACTCTTAGATGTATTCCTGCTAAATTAGCAAAAACGCTATCATGTAACATACTAACTCCTAGGTTTATACTTACGGAATGAGCAAAAAGGTTTGCATACTAACATGCTATCAGTTTAATATTTGACTCATGGGTGTATACCTCCAAAATTTGCACACATGAAAACATTGCATATTAATACTTCAACGTTAGCATTTAACACCATGCGTTACGCGTCAATAATTTTAACCTTTGGGTGCATACCTGTAAAACTAGTGAAAGGAGGAAGCATTATAACATGCTAACTTTAGCATGCTAATAGTAAAGATGCATCAAGTAACAAGCTATATGACTTTGCATACCTGCAAAATTAACAAAAAAAAGCCTTGCATACTAGCATGTCAACGCTCGTCTGCTAATAGTTAGCCTGCGTAAAAATGCCAAATATATAACACTTGGGTGTGTACCTGTAAAATGAGTGAAAAAAGAGGGCCTCCAAGTTCGAACTGCTCCCACAGTGGAGTGTTTTAAGTCTCGTCTTAAGACCCACTTTGATTCTCTGGCTTTTAACACTGCGTGAGTTCTGTGGTCCTCTGTGTTTTTTAATTTTTATTTTTATTCTTTGTTTTGATTGGTTTTACCTTTTAACATTGTTTTTAATCTTTTTTTTTCTTCTTTTTTTTTATTCAGTCATTGGTGGCGCTAGGGATAGTATTTAAATATTTTTTTGAATATTTTTGTGTAGCACTTTGGAAACATTCTTGTTGTTATAAATGTTCTATATACAGAAAGTGGATTGAATTGGCATACTAACAGAGGTGGGTAGTAACGTGCGACATTTACTCCGTTACATTTACTTGAGTAACTTTTGGGATAAATTGTACTTCTACAAGTAGTTTTTATGCAACATACTTTTACTTTTACTTGAATATATTTATAGAGAAGAAACGCTACTTTTACTCCATTCCATTTATCTACATTCAGCCCGCTACTCGCTACTTTTTTTTATCGATCTATTATATTAATGTTTGTTTTGGTTTATGACAGAGCTTCAAAGTAGAATCTACGCATACCTGCGTTTCACCAATCACATGCAGTCACTGGTGACGTTGGACCAATCAAACAGAGCCAGGCGGTCACATGACCCGACCTAAACAAGTTGAAAAACGTATTGGGGTGTTACCATTTAGTGGTCAATTGTACGGAATATGTACTGTACTGTGCAATCTACTAATAAAAGTTTCAATCAATCAAAAGTGTAAAGGAAAAAAGACACTTTTTATTTCAACCGTACTTCCCGTCAAAACCCTAAAGACGGATCGCACAGTTCCTGTCTTCACAATAAAAGTGCCGCTCCATCGCGCCTACGCTAACAAAATAAGAGTCTCCGAAAGCCAGCGCAAACAAGCTAGCAAACTACGGAGTTTTCCCCTGTTGAGACGCATTTTTAGTGCCGTCTCACCCGGGCCGGGAGCAGGAAAACAATTCGAGGAGGCAGGATTTGAGTCAAGTAGAAGTATTTTATTTAACGCAGTCTGCAGAGAGCGGAGATCGTATAGTACACTTGAACAGTAGTACCAGGAAAACCCAAAGCGATCTGTCTGAGAGTTTGTTTTTCAGCAGCTTATATACACTGTGCTAGTAGTTATCTGATTGGTCAGTCTACTGACTGACGTCAGTTGCTATGTGTCTCGTGTCTAGGAAGTACTCTTGGTTTCCTGTTAAGTTGGTTGTTGCTCAAGCATCTGTTTCCTGTATGTGCAGTGTTTGCATGGTTTCCTGTTATGTTCGTTATCGTTCAAACATCTGTTTCCTGTAGATGCAGTGTTTGGCACACTGAGCCAAATTGAGGTCAGGACGTTTGCTTTGTACACTCATTAATCCCCCTTTTGATCTCTATTAAAGAGATCACAAATCAAAACATCGTATAATATGTGAAAATTCGACTAAGTACTAATACTTAGTGGCACCTTAAACTTGAGTTGTACCCGTGATGGACAGATGTATTAGGGCTCAAAGAAAGACCATGAGTACCCCAAACCAACAGAGAATAAGGAGGTCGATGGTTGTCACGATCTTCTTGGTCCCTCGACGAATCTGGTTGGTGGTTTGGCACACCACGTGTAGGAGAGGAGCGCTATTTCACCTCCTCCCACAGGGATTTTGGGTAGACTACCTCACCCTGATGCCACCAGGGGATTATTCTGCCCCTTGTTGATTGGTGGTCTTCTCCCGTTGTTGTTGTTCACGTAACTCGGTATGTGTCTCTCCCAACGTGCGTGCAGGGGCATCCGCCGCTGCACACTGGCTCCAGTGGAACCACGTGTCTCCCTTGCCGTTCAGCCGAACAGCATGCGAGGTGCGTTCAGTCACTCGATATGGACCCGTCCACCTGGGTTCGGTCCACTTTCGCTTGAGCACCTTCAGTAGGACCCACTCTGTGCTTGGTGGGGTCGCTGCGTCTTCCTTGTTTCTCTCCCCCACCTGCTTGGCATACTCTGCAACAAGGGCTTGTAAAGCATGGAAATACTGCGTGTGGGTTAATGACTGATCATCACCTTTGATTCCAATAAGCTTGGACTGGGGCCCTGGAAACCTCCTGCCTGTGGTCAGCTCAAAGGGAGTAAAGGCCGTGCTTTGGTTTATTGAGCTTCGAACAGACATGAGGGCAAGGGGTAGCGCATCTAGCCAATTCATTTTGGTCTGTGCACAGATTTTTGCCAATTTAGATTTGAGTGTTTGGTTCATTCTTTCAACCTTTCCTTGGGATTGTGGGTGGTAGACCGAACCAAACTTGTGTTTCAACCCCAGCATTTCTTCAACCTTTTGCAGATCATGGTTTTTGAAATGTGTACCATTATCTGATCGGATTTTCTCAGGAAAACCATGTCTGGGGATATACTGGTTTACCAAAAACTTCACCACTGTCTTACTGTCTTCCCTTTTTGTAGGGAGTACCTCTGGCCAACCTGAATACGCATCCACACATACCAACATATACCTGTACCCTTTTACTGAGTTCACCATATCTGTGTAATCTATGAGGATTTCTTTCCCTGTTTTCGTCTTGAGAGGGAAACGTCCAGGATGCGGTCTGACTGTTGGTCGTGCATTATACATGCTGCATTCAGGGCAAGTATGTACATGATATTTACACATATCTTTCAAAAATGGGTGCCACCAATTTTCGAGGTTTCTCTGCATCTGTGCAGCCCCGACATGTCCCACTCCGTGCGCCTCAGTTAGTGCTATGTTTTTTATTCCAGGTGGTAGCACAATCCGTCAAAACATCCTTTAATACCTGATTAAATAGGCCAGGGGATAGAGCAAATCCCTGAGGAAGACGAGAATAGGTCAGTTGGACCCCTCGGTAGGTGAAGGCAAAAATGTTTCTACATTCTTCGGCTAGTGGTAGGCAGAAAAATGCATTAGCGAGGTCGATACAGGTGAACCATTGGTGGCTAGGATCAAGATTAGTCAACGCAACGTAAGGGTTGGGAACTGGGATGGTTTGCGTGCATAACGCAGAGTTAATGGCCCTAAGATCATGAACCATGCGATATTTACCAGTGCCCTTCTTTTCAATGGGCCATATGGGAGTGTTCCATTCCGAGGATGTTTCTACCAACACCCCCTTTTCAAATAGACCTTCAATGGTATCTGCAATGCCGATTTCGGCGTCTTTTTTACTTGGGTATTGGGGAACCCATACTGGGTTGTTATTTTTCAGCTTGAAAGTAACTGGGGGGCAGTCGACTAGGCCAACATCCGTGGGCCCAGTGGACCATAGTGAGTCAGGCAGTGAATCTAACAACAATGCTGCTCCGGGGTGATCTGTTTTCTCTCGGCCATGGTGGCAGGAGATTTGACCGTGTTCAAGGAGAGCGTGGTCAGTGCAAGAAACCTGTATTTTGTAGATTTGAGTTGCGGGTGAATACCACAACGAAGAGCCAACCCTCTGCCAATCAGTTTGCAGTTGTGCTGTTTTAACTATAGAACCCAGCTCTTTGGCTTGGTGCTCTGGATGTAAGGCTAAAGACACATGGGGGGAAGCCTCGTCACTCATCATGTACCACTGTAGTTGCTCTGGGGTGAGAGAAACTTCTGCCGCTACACCTATGGGAGCCACATAAATGTTATTAGTGGAAAGAGCCCAATTAGTTCCCTCTATGTCCCTGCTAAACTGTTCCTCATACCACTGTGTATCCTCTCTATCATAAAACAATGTCATATGAGGAAGGTCAGGAGGGGCCACATAGGGGTGTATTTGGGAGATCCAGGGTTTCCAAGTAAGGTAAGCCGACAGGATTCCACCTTTATCACTAGTTTCACTGCGTAGGAGACCCCAGTAGATGTCAGCCGATCTGTCTGCAACTGGCTGAATCATGTATTGGCTTGAATGTGAAGACTCAATACTGGCGCAGGGTAGAGATATTCCATCAGGGAATGAGACTGTTAGTCCGTCAGGCGAGCAGAGAATAGTAGCCCCAATCGAGTCAGGAGGTCTCTCCCCAACAGGTTGGAAGGTACCTCAGGGGAGTAGATGAAAGGATGTAACACAGTCTGATTGCCAAGCCTTGTTGTGAGAGGCTTGGTGTAAGGCAGCGTAGTAGGAACCCCAGAGAAACCCATGACTGTTATGACGTCTGATGTAAGCAGCTTCTTTTCCACAGTCTTGATAGTGGAGACGGTAGCACCGATATCCACTAAGAAAGGCAGCAAGTCCTGATTTACTGTCACTGACAGCACCGGTTCTGCCGTAAGGTGCTGTCCAGGGCTTCTCTGTGGGGCGTGTCACTCAGTGTCTTGCCACAAGGGGAACTGTGGTGCGGGTCCTCTCCCTTGAGACTGAGGAGGGTGTGTTCCTCCCCGGTTCTGAACTCCTCCTCTCTGTCGAAACCCTCTTTGTGACTGAGCAGGGTTATATGGGCACTCCCTCACCCAATGGGAGGAGTCCCCACACAGGAAACAGCCTTGGTTTCCTCCTTGAGGCCTTCCCCCAGAAAACCCTCTCCTTCCTCCAACCCATGGGCCTCCCCTTCCCCTATTTTGTCCTCCCCCTCTTCTGAAATGTGGCGTCCCAGACTCCTGAACGTTATCGCCGTCCCACTGCTGTACAGTTTGAGACATAACCTTGACCTGATCTTTCTTGCCCTTCTTTTTGTCGTTTAAGTCATCTTTAGCTTTGGCTAGTTGTAACTTCAGTAATTGTGCCTGCAAATCTGCTTTGTCTTTCTCATCTTGTTGTGTTTTGTCTCGAGCCGTGTTAAGGTGATGAACGAGATGCTTCTCCCATGTACAAAGTTGACATCCTAACATGTCAGGGTTACTTTTCATGGCTGTTTGCACTGACTCAGGCACTCCACTCAGAACTGCTTGTCGGAACCACTCGGCCTGTGACCCAGTGTTACCGGGGTACTGGCCGGTTTGATTGGTCCAGGCCTCTTTGGCTTCACATAAAAACTGCCTGGGGTTTTGTTTGGGGTCCCATCTAATTTTAGGCATAACGACTGAATTAGGCAGTGGGAAATGACT
Organism: Nerophis ophidion; assembly: GCF_033978795.1. Classification (NCBI taxonomy): domain Eukaryota; kingdom Metazoa; phylum Chordata; class Actinopteri; order Syngnathiformes; family Syngnathidae; genus Nerophis; species Nerophis ophidion. The sequence goes on from NC_084629.1 coordinate 19,128,448, forward strand.
ACGCATTGCAGCACCAAGAGCAGTGCATAGTTGGGTGAATCTGACCTCATCGGACAGTGTTAGAGTTTTTGCGTCCGTCTCTACATCTCTAAGATTAGTCTGGGTCATGCACCGAGCAGCAACAGCGAGGAAATCTCCTAATGCCAGAATGTCCCTCTTTCAATGTAAAATGTGGGATACATGCCGTGGGTTGGAGGCGCATAGGGTGGAGGACATGTGGGGACATGAGGTGCAGTTACCGATTTGGAGTGAAGCTCCTTTTGGTGCAGATGTTTGGTGCTTTGCCAGCAGATCAATAGTTCAGCCCACTCCCGTCGCTCCTTCTCCCAGTCGCGCTCCTTTTTCCTCCAACTGGAATTCTGCAACAAACCTGCAATCTTTCCCTGCTCTTCCGCTTCATCTCTCTTTACAGCAGCTGTGTTCATCTTATCAAGTATCAATTGTCCTAAGGGCCCTATATGTTCCAATGTTTTCCCCATGTCCTGAATAAGTTGTTCTAATTTTTGTTTTGCTTTTGTTACTTTCTTCTCTTTATCTGTTGGCTTTGATGTGGCAGCTAGGGCATTAGCTGTGGATCCAATTTGGGTCAATAGGGTGACATATGGGCTGACCGGGCCCCATCCATCATCATCTATTTCTCTATCAAACTCTCCTTCCATTTTTTAACTAGACTCTGAGCTCCACAGTTTTATTGCGACAAGAATCTTCCCGGAGATAGCTGCATTAGCCCACTGCGGTTCTCTGAGAGACAAGCTTCTATGCCGGCCCTAAAGGTCGGTCCGGTCTCCCACTGGGTGTCCTATCACAAGAACCACAGCGTTTACTCCAAAGATAAGATGTCTCGCTTATCAACTGGGTGATTTAGCCCTCGCTGCGTGTCTGTTGGTCAGATATGGACGGTTTTCACCGCCCACCCCGCCCTAAACTGTAGCGAATGAACGACGTTCGTTGGCACCGTTAGGTATCCCGTCAGTTCATCAGCCGCAGACACAGCACACAACGAGTATTCACACAACGATTTACTCAGAGTCTTATTCTCCCCACTTCCCTTCTTACCTCAACACACAAGTTGTGTTATCGAAAGACTACTCACTCTCTGTTTTCAACTGCAGTTTCCTTCGACTGTATTTTTCTTCTCCCCTCATTTTTCCCACGTAAAACAACCTATTTTGTTGTTTTGAGGAGTTTTATCCAGCGATATTTCAATCTCTCCAAGGTTTATAAACCTATTTTCCCAAACGTTTTTGGAGTTTTCATATCGGAACAACAACTAGAATTTAGGGACCTCAACCCCCGGGACTCTAACCCAGCCGCGGTACTAACCGCTCCTGGACCCCGTCGGATCTCAGGTGGAGTTACGCCACTCTCTAGGTTACTGTGTATTCCTCCTGTATCGAAGTTATTTACACTTCTACTGACTCTTTTAGTTTTTATGTTTTATTACAAGTACATAGGACAGGATACTATTTTAGTAGTTTCCAATATGCAGAATTTGTTTTAACAGGTTTCTGCTTACCTAATTTGTAAGTGCCGGCTAGTGTATTTGTCCTTTGTCCATGAAGAAAATTTTTAGGTCCGAATGGTCCTCTCGATGTTCTCCTCACAACTCCCTCAATCCCCGACAAGCCCCCAAATTGTTGAGACGCATTTTTAGTGCCGTCTCACCCGGGCCGGGAGCAGGAAAACAATTCGAGGAGGCAGGATTTGAGTCAAGTAGAAGTATTTTATTTAACGCAGTCTGCAGAGAGCGGAGATCGTATAGTACACTTTAACAGTAGTACCAGGAAAACCCAAAGCGATCTGTCTGAGAGTTTGTTGTACAGCAGCCTATATACACTGTGCTAGTAGTTATCTGATTGGTCAGTCTACTGACTGACGTCAGTTGCTATGTGTCTCGTGTCTAGGAAGTACTCTTGGTTTCCTGTTAAGTTGGTTGTTGCTCAAGCATCTGTTTCCTGTATGTGCAGTCTTTGCATGGTTTCCTGTTATGTTCGTTATTGTTCAAACATCTGTTTCCTGTAGGTGCAGTGTTTGGCACACCGAGCCAAATTGAGGTCAGGACGTTTGCTTTGTACACTCGTTACCGCCAATGTATTTCTTGTAAAGTGTATAAAAACGAATATGGAAGCTGGACAGATAAGATGCCAAAAACCAACGACTTTCATGTGGTATTAGACAGAAAAGAGGAACTTTTTTTCTCCTCCATTTGAAAACGTGGACGTCTGATTCCAATCAATGCAAGTCATCAGAATCAGGTAATACACCAACTTATATTCTTGTCTTCATGAAAGATAGGAATCTATATGTTAAACATGCATGTATATTCATTAAAACACCTTCAATATGTGAATAAAAACGGCAAAATAAATACATATAAATGATATACTGTATATATAAATGTATGTATATATATATATATATATATATATATATATATATGATTTGTGTGTGTATGTATGATATGTGTGTGTGTATAAATGATATGTGTGTGTATGTATATATGAGGTAGATCACCTCGACTTGGCCATTTACTAAGTAATTGATAAACGTTGAAAAACTTGTTGGGGTGTTACCATTTAGTGGTCAATTGTACGGAATATGTACTGTACTTTACAATCTACTAATACAAGTTTTAATCAATCAATCAATCAATCAATCAAATCAATGAATGCCTACTGAGGCTATGGTGCTGTTAAGTTATTGTGGCCCAATGTGCCATTTTTTTTATTTTATTTTAATGTACTATTATTTAATATATATAATTGTTTTAGTTGCTTAAGAGATATTCCTGGCTCTGAATTTGCTCATTGCTATTTTTATGTTTTTGTGCATTATTTGTTGCCGTAATCAGGTTACTCATCAGTTACTCAGTACTTGAGTAGTTTTTTCACAACATACTTTTTACTTTTACTCAAGTAAATATTTGGGTGACTACTCCTTACTTTTACTTGAGTAATAAATCTGTAAAGTAACAGTACTCTTTCTTGAGTACACTTTCTGGCTACTCTACCCACCTCTGCACACTAACAAGCTAACTGTTAACATAGTAACAGTTAACATGCACCAAGTAACAAGATATAGGACTCTTCAGTAAATAACTGCAAAATGAACAAAAAAAAACTTGCATACTAATATGTTGACAATTAGCATGTGTCACATGACAAAATATATGACTCTGGTATATACCTGCAAAATGAGCATAAATTTTAGCATGCCAAAAGTTAGCATCTGCAGAGTAACAAAATATTTGACTGTTGAGTGTATTCCTGCAAAATGACCAAAAAAAGATGGCATACTCACATGCTACTGCTAGCATGCTAACAGCATGCATGAAGTAACCAAGTATTGGACGCTGGGGTGTATATCTGCAAAATAAATAATGTGTCATTCAGAAGGGGGGAAACCTGGAATGTATCATATATACAAATAGATAGCCTGAATGTCTACAATAAATTGAATATTTTAACTTTAGGATGGTTGAAATCAATTGAAAAAAATGTGTTACAAAAAGATGACACAGCATTCGCACACAATTAAAGGCCTACTGAAATTAGATTTTCTTATTTAAACGGGGATAGCAGGTCCATTTGTATGTGTCATACTTGATCATTTTGCAATATTGCCATATGTTTGCGGAAAGGATTTAGTAGAGAACATCCATGATAAAGTTCACAACTTTTGCTTGCTAACAGAAAAGCCCTGCCTCTACCGGAAGTCGCAGACGATGACGTCACATGTTTGATGTCTCCTCACATCTTTACATTGTTTCTAATGGGAGCCTCCAAAAAAAAGTGCTATTCGGACCGAGAAAACGACAATTTCCCCATTAATTTGAGCGAGGATGAAAGATTTGTGTTTGAGGATATTGATAGCGACGGACTAGAAAAAAAAAAAAAAAAAAAAAACGCGATTGCATTGGGACGTAAATGTAAATGTAGTAAATGTAATGTAGTAAATGTTTTTAGACACATTTACTAGGATAATTCTGGGAAATCCCTTATCTTTCTATTGTGTTGCTAGTGTTTTAGTAAGTTTAACAGTACCTGATAGTCGGAGGTGTGTGTCCAAGGGTGTGTTGACGCGCAGTGTCTCAGGGAAGTCGACGGCAGCTTTATGGGCGTCAAAAACTCAGCTGATCTCCGGTGAGAAGCGACTTTTTACCACAATTTTCTCACCGAAACCTGCTGGATGACATTCGGTCGGAATCCATGTTCGCTGTAATCCATAGTAAAGATTCACCCCCGTGAATTTTAAACAAGGAGTCTCTGTGTGTTTGTGTGGCTGAAGGCTAAAGCTTCCCAACTCCATCTTTCTACTTTGACTCCTCCAATATTAATTGAACAAATTGCAAAGGATTCAGCAACACAGATCTCCAAAATACTGTGTAATTATGCGGTTAAAGCAGACGACTTTTAGCTGTGTGTGTGCGCGCAGCGCTCATATTTCCTAACAGCCCGTGACGTCAAGCGTCCACGTCATCATGACCCGACGTTTTCAAGAAAAAAGTCCCGGGAAATTTAAAATTACAATTTGGTAAACTAAAAAGGCCGTATTGGCATGTGTTGCAATGTTAATATTTCATCATTGATATATAAACTATCAGACTGCGTGGTGGGTAGTAGTGGGTTTCAGTAGGCCATAAAGAAATAAAGCACTGTCCCTTTAAATCTGGGGTGGAAAAAAAACCTGTGAATGAAATCAATCCATTCATAAAAATAGGTCAGTGCCGCGCTCTGATTGGCCGAACAGGGACCTCATCAATTATTCATGAAGCCCCACCTCGATTGGCTGCTTCATTGAGTGACAGGCGCAGGGGGCCAATCAGCGCTCGGGATTGTGCCTGGCGCTCTCATCTTGCTGGAAAAAGCAAGAGGAGCGTGAAGAAGACATCAGTCAACTTTTGTTCGAGGACGAGCCAACGTCGGACTGGTAGCTTACCCTTCTGCTTGGACATTAATTCCTACTCGTTCAACCTTATTTCGCCACACAGGAGACACCTAAGGACACCGGCCCAGGTAAGAAACGTTGTTATATTTAAAGCAAGTGAGCGCCATTTTAGAGCAAACATGGTATTGTTACTTTTTGCATGCATCGCGTGCAGTTACTGCGCCATGTTTCGTCCTTACAATTCATTGTGTACTGTTTTGCTGTATCAGCACAGATAAGAATGTTTGTGGGGTTGTTGTTTTTTTATGAATGAGTGGCCCCCCTTCCACGTATAGAGTTTCACTTCATTGACAAAAACAAGGGGCAGGGGAGGGGCGGGAGGCGTAAAAAGGGGGGGTTGGTAACGCCCCCAACATCAACACCCGCCCCCCTTCCCAAACATCAACACCCCCCACCCCCACTCCCCAACATCAACACCCCCGTGGGCCAAAAAGTTACCAAAGTTTGTTTTGCTGAGTGATGACGTGAACGTTACACAATGCGTGCTTTGTGGCGGCTCGCCGATGCGTTCAGGGACCACCGGTTGTTTGGGATGGCTCCATTTAGCAGCCTTGTGGTACCAACGTTTCTTGCAATAACCGAAATTTCCCCAGCCACCCGTAAATCAATCAATCAATCAATGTTTATTTATATAGCCCTAAATCACAAGTGCCTCAAAGGGCTGCACAAACCACAACGACATCCTCGGTAGGGCCCACATAAGGGCAAGGAAAAACTCACCCCAGTGGGACATCGACCATGATGACTATGAGAAACCTTGGAGAGGACCACATATGTGGGCAACCCCCCCCCAACCCCCCCTAGGGGACCGAAAGCAATGGATGTCGAGCGGATCTAACATGATATTGTGAAAGTGCAATCCATAGTGGACCAAACGTAACCGTGAGAATCAAGTCCAAAGTGGATCCCGTGAATTGCACGGTCTGAATATCAAGGTTGGAGGCTTTTAAAGTGTCAAATGTTAGCTGGGTAAGTGAACGCACCGCGTGAGTGCGTGAGTGCGTGAGTGCGTGAGTGCGTGAGTGCGTGAGTGCGTGAGTGCGTGAGTGTGTGTGTGTGTGTGTGTGTGTGTGTGTGTGTGTGTGTGTGTGTGTGTGTGTGTGTGTGTGTGTGTGTGTGTGTGTGTGTGTGTGAGTGCTATCTGCTCGGCGTCTGCAGTAATTGCCTCCAGCGACGCTTTATTCGTCATCCATTAGCGAGAGAGAGCACAAGTGAGTCATATCTGGGAGATGCGAGAGTGTTGTTGTCGGACGGAGACAACTTTGTGTGTGTGTCTTGTACGGTGTGTAGCCGCCTCACTCCGCTAACGTACATTTGTGTTACGACCCCCAGCACAACAATGGATGACTTCTACGACCAGCAGGTTCCGTTTGTCATGGTCCCGCCCAGCGTAAGTGACGCGTCTCACGCCCCCCCCCCCCCGCCCCCCCCCCCCCCCCCCAGTCCATTGGCACGGTCAGCATTCACTTCTGACTTCTTCTCCCCCCCCTCCCTTGCAGGAACCCGGCAGGGTTTTGAACGAGCGGAAGAGGAAGTTTGTGGACACTGAGCTGGCCCAGGACACGGAAGGTACGCAACGGACTTGACCACTAAGGCGAGGATTTCGACGCAGTGCCCTGATATTTTTCTGGGTCTTTCTGATTCGCAGAACTCTTCCAAGATCTCAGTCAGCTGCAGGATTTCTGGATCGCAGAAGGTGAGGAACGAGGGTTTCTACGGGTCTTCAAATGGATTTGTTGAAAATGAAAGCGGTTAAAAAAGCATTGAATGCGATGTCCACATTTTTTGGCGCCACCACATCTGGCAGCATCTGCTACCACTGCAGAAAATGGTAAATGGGTTATACTTGTATAGCGCTTTTCTACCATCAAGGTACTCAAAGCTCTTTAACACTATTTCCACATTCACCCATTCACACACTGATGGTGGGAACTGCCATGCAAGGCCCTAACTACAACACATCAGGAGCAATGGTGAAGTGTCTTGCTCAAGGACACAACGGACTTGATTAGGTTGGTAAAATGTGGGGATTGAACCAGGAACCCTCAGGTTGCTGGCACGGCCCCTCTCCCAACCGCGCCACGCCGTCCCCCCCAAAATAGATCTGCCCAGTCCTTTTATACCTGGAAATAATAGTGGATAAAGTAATTTATATTTTTTCACTAAATGTGTACTTTGTTTCCATCGAAAAAATTACAACTTTATCATCTTATATTGCAACAAATATTATATTGGCATACGTTCCAAACATTTTTTTTCTTAAAAAACACCAAAAAACTTATGATATACTTATGAATTCAAAGCAAGTTATTCATGAAATTGTACACTGTAAAAAGAAAAATTAAAAAAACTTGTCTGCTCAGTTGCCAGAACTTTACCGTAAAAATACCAACATTAGATTTTGTGGTAAAATGAAACCCAGTCATCAGAATTTTACCCTAAACTTTTGTACCGTTTTTCTGTTTGCAGTAACAGCCGTTGATTTTACAGTTAAGAAAATGTGGTACTGTTTTCCTATATACCCTAAAATGCTTTAAAACCTACGTATTTTTTACAGTGCCATGCTTTTATTTATTTTTTACAGCATATTACTGTAAAATGTTAAAAAAACAGTACCACTTTTTGGCACGCTAAAAAACTGTCAGCTCAGCTGCCAGAATTTTGACATGAATAGTATGGGGTTGTTGTTGTTTTTTTGAATTTACAGTAATATACTGTAAAACAAAACCAGTAATATTTATTGTAAAATTCTGGCAGCAGAGCTGACAGTTTGTTACTGTAAAAAAAAAGTGGATTTTCCTCTTTTTTTTTCATTTTACAGTAATATGCCGTAAAAGCACCATAATAATTATGGTAAAATTCTGCAGATGAGCTGACAGTTTTTTTTACCATAAAAAAGTGGTACTGGTTTACAGTAGTATGCTGTAAAAAAAACCACTAACTTATGGTAAAATTCTGGGAGCTGAGCCGGCAGGTTTGTTTTTTTTTACTGAAAAAAAGGTGGTGTTGTTATTTACGGTAATATGCAGTAAAACACAAATATTTATGGTAAAATTCTGGCATAAATTACTTTACAAAAAAGTGGTACTGGCATAAATTACTTTACAAAAAAGTGGTACTGATTTGTTTGTGTTTTGTTACTTTAATATGCTGTGAAAAAAACAGTAATATTTATGGTAAAATTCTGGTAGCTGAACGGACAGTGTTTTGTTGTATAAAAAAGTGGTACTGCTTTTTTTTTTTTTTTTTTTACAGTAGTATGCTGTAAATCAAACACTAATATTTGTGGTAAAATTATGGCAGCTAAGCTTGCAGTTTTTTACTGTGCAAAAAAGTGGTACGGTTTGTTATTAATTTACGGTAATATGCTGTGAAAAAACACAAATATTATGGTAAAACTCTGGCAGGTAAGCGGGCAGTTTTTTACCGTACAAAGGTGTGGTTCTGGGGTTTTTGTCAATTTACAGTAATGTGCAGTAAAATAGTAACATTTATGGTAAAATTCTGCCAGCTGAGCCGACAGTTTTTTACCTTGAAATCTAGATTTTTTTTTCAGTGTACGTGCAAAAATAATCAAATGCATCGGCAATTGTGGAATAATTGCATGAGGCGACTCCTTGTATTTTAATATTTGTGTATTATTGACTGTTACAAGCGGCCCTCTAAGGGCAGTCATAACCAAGATGTGAAAATAAGTTTGACACCCTCGCACTAGAGTAACAGTTCATGTAAACTTTTCAAAATATTGACTTACAGTGTACATACAGATGTAGTTTTGACTACATATTATAACTACCTGCAGTCAGTTCTAAGTAGCATTAAAAATGCATTCATTTAGATTTGTTAAAGCTGCTGATGCCCTATAAAATGCTGACTGGGAGCTCTGAGGTTGAACATTAACATGGTTGTGAAGTGTTTCTAACTTTTTGTGTTTTGTGTGGAGCAAAGTCCTGAATGTAGTGAAAATCTGCTGAGCGACAAATTTTTTGTTGTTGTTTTGTGCGTTAACCTAGTTCCTCCATCTGTGTCATCCACAGCCCAGGTGCCGGACGACGAGCAGTTTGTTCCAGACTTCCAGTCGGATAGCTGTAAGTAGTCTTCCTTCATACCGGGGACGTGCGTCTGCTGTGTTGGAAAAAAAATAGATGATAACACCACATAAATATGAATATTTGTTCATTGAGCTGTTATAAACGCAGGTTCTCTACGGTTGCCGTCCTATGAAGTAAAAATGGCTGATTTTGCACATTTACCAATCAGTTGGTAACTAGGGATTGCCGATAGGGCCCCAAATCTATATTGCGACATATATTGGAGCCTCTTGTAAAAACAATACATATATTATATGGCATATAAATGATAATGGAACCATTTCATAACGGTTTACAAAGGCTGCATATGTACGCACTAACATATTACATTTTTTTTCAAAACATCAATCTACTTCATCAATTATTGTTAATATCTGATTACTTGCTGTTTGAATGTGGCTGTTAAAATGTAATAAAAACGTATTCTTCTGTTCTAACAATACTTGACTTTAGCTTAGAGCAATACTACACATTTGCGTATCAGTGCAATACCAAATAGTTACAGGGGCCGCATTGGTCATATCCATCCATCCATCCATCCATTTTCTACCTCTTGTCCCGTTCGGGGTCGCGTGGGGTCCTGGAGCCTATGTCAGCTTTATCAATGTTCATAATTAGTCCGGTTTTCCCCTTAATATATGTGAATGCAGCGCGCCGCCAGAGCATTTTTATTACAGCCACACCTTGAAAATAGGTGGGTTTTGTTACTTGAAAAAAAATTTAAGTATCGTAATATAATAAATTGTAGCCTCCAGAAGAAATCACACAAAGTCCAGCGCTATTTTTAACTTTTATTACCAATCTTATGATAACAAACGGCACAATTCTAACAGGTTTTAACTCCCGTGCAAGCACTTCCCCGGACACACAGAACACTTCCTTATTCTCCACCAGCCACTTTTCAGGCACAGACTGTTTACAAACATGGGATAAACTGACATCAAACCACACGAACATAAAACATTAAAATTAGCTAGTTGTTACGGTAGGAATTGATATATATATATAGCCTATTACTTGCGCTCTATTGACAAGTGATGTACCAAAAACTTTACCACCAAAAAAAGACTGATCACCGAAAACCGCACTACCGAAACTGGATGTAAACAAAACGCAGGCCATTGTCTGGAACGTTGTCTGCATATCTGTGATGTGAACATAATTTGGATATATAATGCAGACATACCTGCATTATACACTGCACATCTACAAAATGTGAAAATATTAAAAGGACAGTGGCGGCTTTTAAGAAGAGAAAGTGAAACTAGAGTGACTGCGCCAAGCAAGTGTGACGTCATGCTCGCTGCAGCCTCTTAAGTCAGGGACATGGAGGGACAGAAGTAGGGTTTCTAAACCCGACTACATTCGATAATGACACCAGAAGAAGATGCTACATTTGTTGCTAAGTGTTTTAATAAAGAAAAGTCATTAAAAGTCTGTAAACACTTGAAAAAATCTCAAAAAAGTACCTTGTACAAAAAGCAGCAACAATTGAAAATATGGCAAAACAATAACAAATGTTAAAAATAATTAATGAAAACAGAGTATTAAATGTAGGTAAATATATTTTTTGCTTTTTTAAATAAAAAAAATAAAAAAATCACATCGGAAATTACTTGATGTTATTGAGACCAAGGCCCCACCACAACAGGTATGTTGGCAGTTTAGGGAAAACCCTCTAAAGTGGTTAATTAAATAATTACAATTGTGATAACTGCAATCCGACAATATCACTTATCATTAAAATTTCCCTTTATTCTGTTTCATTTCATTAAAAAAAAATGTATACTAAAGTCAATAGTGCAAAAAAATAAAACAAAAGCAAAAACACTATGGTCTCTTATATCCCGAGTTTGTAAACAATAAAAAAACGACCAAAAACTATTTTGTGTAGTATCAACCTTATATTGATAGTATGCTTGGTATTGTTGCTGTCAATATTTATATCGATCCGCCCACTCAGGTTTACTTTCAAGAGCTTAGCGGTTAGCTATGCCTTTCTGTATCCGTCTATGGTGTATAGGGTAGCATGTTTAGCTACTCCTTGTCCTCCAATGATAATGGTACGTACAGGACTGTCTCAGAAAATTTAAATATTGTGATAGTCCTTTATTTAATGTAATGCAACTAAAAACATGAAAATGTCATACATTCTGGATTCATTACACATTAACTGAAATATTGCAAGCCTTTTATTATTTTAATATTGCTGATTATGGTATACAGCTTAAGAAAACTCAAAAATCCTATCTCAAAAAATTAGAATATTTCCTCAGACCAAGTAAAAAAAAAAGATTTATAACAGCAAAACAAAATCAAACATTTGAAAATGTAAATTAATGCACTAAGTACTTGGTTGGGAATCCTTTTGCACGGATTACAGCATCAATACGGCGTGGCATGGAGGCAATCGGCCTGTGGCATTGCTGAGGGGTTATGGATGCCCAGGATGCTTCAATAGCGGCCTTTAGGTCATTTGCATTATTGGGCCTGGTGTCTTTCAGCTTCTTCTTCACAATAACCCACAAATTCTCTATGAGGTTCAGGTCAGGGGAGTTGGCAGGCCAATGGAGGACAGTAATGCCATGGTCAGTACACCAGTTACTGGTGGTTTTGGCACTGTGGACAGGTGCCAGTTCATGCTGGAAAATGAAATCATCATCTCCATAGAGCTTTTCAACAGATACAGCTTCAATAGCCGTATTCCCATGGTCAAGCCACTCCTGAACTCTAGACAACGGAAGTTCCGTCAGTCAGCAATGGTTTGGGGAGCCATGTCAGCTGCTGGTTTTGGTCCACTGTGTTTCATCAAGTCCAGAGTCAATGCAGCTGTGTACATGCTTCCATCTGTTGTAAAGTACTGAGTGCATAAATTGACATTTTAAAATGTTTGGTTTTGTTGTCATAAATCTTTTTTTACTTGGTCTGAGAAAATATTCAATTTTTTTGAGATAGGATTTTTGAGTTTTCTTAAGCTGTATGCCATAATCACCAATATTAAAATAATAAAAGGCTTGCAATATTTCAGTTGATGTGTAATGAATCCAGAAGGTATGACATTTTCATGTTTTTAGTTGCATTACAGAAAATAAAGGACTTTATCACAATATTCAAATTTTCTGAGACAGTCCTATATAAGAAACTGTTTATTGATGATTAGGGATTCAGAAGCTACAATGTAAAGGGACCTTAGCCGCTAACATGTATTATATTATAATAATTTAGTATTACTGTATGTATTACAACTGCTTCGAGCACATTTCAAGTTTGTAAAAAGTCTTTGCCTCGCTGTACGTCACTGCCGCTTCCTAAATGGGAGGTTTTTAACGTTCCTATTCTGCAAGTGAAGCTAACTCAAGTCGAGGTCACTCCTCCTTTGTTCGAATGTCTTAATCCCGACGAGGACACACACCATCCTTTGTGCTCGGAAGTCCGCTTTGAGGCTCATGTGCGCCCACTCTCTCCCTCTCCACCATTTTGAGTTTAATCAGCCGATTGGCATGGGGCGTCACATGAGCCAAACCTCCTAATCTAATTTCACACTTTCCCGCACCCGGTCTAGATTACAGCAGAAAGGGCTGTCTCTCGCCCCGATCACCACAAATAGTAATTATGTGTACATACAGTATGTATATGTCTGGAGGATGCTAGCGTGTGGTTGTCTTCATCAGGGACGTGTGCCTGTCATTCACCAAGGCTGCACTGAGTCTGTGGTGCAGCCGTCATGGCCGCCGCATTAGTAAAGGGAGTTTGATTATCTGAGAGTGCGATGAAGGACTTGCTGACAGTGGTGGCCGTTGCCAGGCTGCAAGCTTCCTCGCTCTCGCTTTCACGCGTATACAAAGCCAGATTTGAAGATGAGACACTGGCTTGATGTACAAAACAGAAAAGTACTGACACACAACCCTAGTTCTTCATCTTGACTCAAATTATTCATTTTAGCAAAACTTCTTCCATCTTAGTACGCAGTCACTTATCTCCACGTACCTCCGACCAGCTGAATGACATCAACACAGGAATTTTGTTGTCGATTGACGTTTGATGTAGGTGTTTGATGTAGGTGTTTGACATAGGTGAAGTTGTTTGATATCGGTGTTTGACGTCAATGTAGGTGTTTGACGTCAACGTAGGTGTTTGACGTCAACGTAGGTGTTTGACGTCAACGTAGGTGTTTGACGTCAACGTAGGTGTTTGACGTCAACGTAGGTGTTTGCCGTCTACGTCGGCGTTTGACGTAGGTGCTTGACGTTGGTGTAGGTGCTTGACGTTGGTGTAGGTGCTTGACATCGCCGTAGGTGCTTGACGTCGGCGTAGGTGCTTGACGTCTAGTAAGTTCAAATTTGCAATTCAGAACACTTTTCGAACAGAACCATTTTTTTATAGAAATAACTTCCTAAATTCAGTGTCAACTAAAGGGGCACTTGTTTCAAGAGGAACTGCACTTTTATTTTTCGCCCATCGTTCACTATCATGAGAGTGAAGAAGACATAAGGTGTTTTGGGGTTTTTTTGCATTCTAATTTGTAACAATTGGCTCATTATTGGTGGCTAGCAATGCAGCTAACGGGAGCAATCCATTCTGCCTCTAAATCAGTTTAAAAATGCATTAAAAAAACGCCAACAATACTTCATTTACGTTCCTTAACCAGTATAATAACCAAGATGTAGCGACCTTGTTATTGTATGAGCGAATTCTGAGGAATTTTTTTTCTAGCGTAGTAACACGTCAAAATGCTACGGCTTTAGCCATGAGCTAGCTACTCGTCAACAGCTAAATGGCTTTTGAATGTGTAATGCACAACAAGATCCGATAAGACAAACCAATCTGAACTGAATGAAAAAGATGAACACATATATTAAAGTATCTGTAAAGTATTAGCCCTTATTTCATGTTTTGTTCATACACAAGTTTGACAGTGTATATACTGTAGTAGTAATAACAAACATGACGTGTTGCCTGTATGATTAATATTATAGTGACCCACTTGATGGACAGTTGTCTGTTTGGTCGAGCCGGCCAAGGAAATTTTTTCCAGTTGATTTTGGAAAAAAACGCCATTAATATCGGCAAAGCTTGGCTCCAAGCTCCATGTTTTCAGCGTCAAGTCACGCTGACCTCAGTCTCGGCTTCCTTCTGTTCCAATGTTTCACTCTCTGTTTGTGCTCGCTTTATATAACCAGCAGTTCATCCTCAGTATATTCAGCTTCAGAAAGATAAGGTTGTGAATCCTCATTTGTTCAAAAACAATTGTCTTTGTTGTCTATTACCAAGTTTGCCAAGATTAGAACACACATGCATTGATTTTATAAGTAGAAACACACATTTGTTGCAGGAAGTCGGAAGTGTGTTGCTATGGGAACGGAAATAAATCCGTTGAGGAAATAAGTTCCAGCATTGCTTAAAATTACCAAAATATGGTAAATGTTGTACATATTACATATTATGAATGTCTGTTACTACATTTATAAATACTATGTACTTGCAGTGTGTATATAAAACCTTGATGGAGGGTTTTGAAGTTGTTTTAGAAGGCATTGAAAGCTACAATGGTGACTCCTATTAGCCACAGCTTGCAAGTATTTTTTTATCATCTTTAGAATTCTTAAAAAGAGACATTAGGAAAAATTCTAAAAAAAAAAGTGCAGTTCCCCTTTAATAAGAGAAATAACATGGTGGATTCGATGGGTCGTTTGACATGGACAGTGTGTCGACAATCTCCTGGTTGTAGATTCAACTGCACTTAAACTGTGGGAGTTTTGTGACTATCAGGTTTACTTCCTGGTGGGAGAAAAGGTGACATGTTCAGGTACTTTTGTGCGTGTAGTTGGAGCACGGGGCTGCATGTCTGAATAGCATACGAATGCTTTGCATCATTTAGGTTGCAAGAAAGCTCTTTTCCCCAACATTAAACATGAAGAGTGTACACTCAGCCTTTGTTTGATCATCTGTGCTCCACCGACCCCTTTCATCGTCTACTCGCCTCCCTTGCTGCTCACTATCTAGTTTCTTCCCTGCTATTATGCAGGGCATTGGAACCCGCAGTCAGCCACGGGTTTATGTCTGTCCTAATAGGATCCAGACGTGAGGTTTGATGGATTTTGTGTGTCTGGTGCAGTTTGTGTCACGGCGACAATAGCAGCCGTGGTTGAGGCGGTATGATACATGACTGGTAAGTGGTCAGATGAGGGAATGCATACATTGTCCAAGCATCATTTTACTCCCCCGAAAGTGATTAAGACAACGGTTGCACTTCTACGGCTTCAATTACAAAGTGTCGGAAGTATCTGAACTTCATCTTATATTTTTCTTTCCCCTTTGCCCAGTGATGTTCCATGGCCCACCACCGACCAAGATCAAGCGTGAGCTGACAGCCTCCAAAGAGCTTTCCCCCTGCCACCAGAACAGGAGTCCCATGCCGTACGAAGAGAAGTGCCTTTACATCAACAGGTACAAGATGGTTGCTGCTATTTTAGGAATTGTTGGATTCCTAACTGCGTGTTCCTCAAACTCAGTGCCTGCGACGGGAAGTCCACCCCCACGTTCAAGCCGTTAACCCCTCCCTCCACGCCGGTGTCTCCATGTGGCCCAGCAGGAGCGCATCGCCTCAGTGAGCAGAGTCCTCCTCGCCCAAATGTAGCCAGCTTGCCCGCTGGACCGCGTCCGGTTCATGTTCAGCGACAACAGCATCCCCACCCACAGAGCACAGGCCCACGCAACCAGCCGGCACATCCGGTCCACAGCCCGTCATTCGCCGTGCCGTGTGCGCCGATCGGCCAAGATGCCAACAACTTCACGCCAGAGCACAGGTGAGCATTTCTTTTTAGGTAAACCAAGAGTAGCGGATGCTGGCTAGTAATGCACTGCTCGAATAATTCACAGAGAAAGTGTTGAAGTTGGTTCAAGTCAGCGTTATGTGAGACTATGTCGACACGTCTGTGACAATGTTGTGATCTGGGATCTGTTACTTTCTCCCACTATCCTCAGGTTCCAGCGGCAGATGTCTGAGCCATCTCTACATTTCCCCCCATCAGACAGTCAGCTGCACACCCACTTCCTTCCCCAGGCACCCAGCAGCAACCGCAACAGTCGACCACACGAGGGCCGCCCGCTGTACCACCGGCAAATGTCCGAACCCTTGGTCGCTGCCTCCCCTCACGGTTTTAAACAGGAACTCATTGACCCAAGATACACTGAGCACGGCGTCCCCAACCCTCCAGCTCCCCCACGCCAGTCTGGGTGCCACCTGATGGACATCAAGCAGGAGCCCCGCGATTTCTGCTTCGATTCCGGTAAGTGACGTCTTACAATTGGTTCATTGAGCCAGGTACTGTGCAGCTGGCCCGAGGTAGGGAATGTGCACATCCTATTTGTTCAGGCGTCTGACATTTTAGTGCAAGTTTTAGCACTTAGCAGAGGCACGGCAGCACAGGTACTCCTTTCACTCTCGCACTGTCCGACTTTAATCTAAACGTTCCTCCCGAGTCACGCCAGTCAAGTAAAAGTGGGTCTTTCAGCTCAGCGTAAGCCTCCAAGGGCAAAAAGTAAATGGGTCACTCACTCAGGTGGCTAGAAGCTCCTCACTGAGCCTACCTGGAATAGATTGAGTCCAGAAATCCTCAGAGGACTTGGTGGCCTGTAAGGTAGTTGATCATAAAAGACAGGGAGTCAAACATTTTCCAGTCTACCTTTTTTTAGTGGAGGAAAAAAAACCTTCAAGCAATGATGAAAGAGAATGTGGTCACATGGTACAAATCAAACAAGCTACTGGCTGTTGTCCTTCTGACGCCCACACAGCCAGCTGTTCTCCCTGCTCCACAATATTATGTCCTCTTCTCCTGAAACGCTGTAACTTTGGCTGGGGGAAAAGCCAACAACGTCATGTACTCTCATTCCTTTTCTGCACTGGCTGGCCTGGTGGTGATGTAATGACAAATCCTCTTAGGTTCTTATGGCCTTTAAGTACCTACGTCACAGGGGGCTATCATCTGGAGCTGGGCAGAGGATGTCCACGTCAGGGATACTAGCTTGAACTGCAACCAAAAAGCAGAGATTTACAGCATCGTTTGTCTTTCCTTGCGTCCACGTTCGAGTCTCGCTCAAGGTTGATCTCTGTCAATCTTATCAGGTGACAGCCCACTGAATGAGGCACAGTGGAATTGCGGATGGCATGCAGAAAAAATGGAAACCAGGCCCTGAAGCCCCCAGAGGGGACAGTCGCTGTAACTTGATTATCATTGAGATTTAACACAGCAGCCATAGTGCTAATCCTGTTTAAAGGCTTGCAGAGCATGAGTGGGCAGTGCAGTGCTACTTGGATCTGGAACACTCGTGTGTGTGTGCGGTAGGGGTGGGGGCAGTTGCCGCTTAATATGACCCAGTAGTGAGACAGTAAAGCCGCCATCATTACCAAGGCACTGATCTTTATCAACATGAAGCCAATCCCGCAAATCAAAGATGCTATTTCAAGTATCTTTATGCGCACAAGTCCAAATATATCTATCAGCTGCGAGGTGGATTTTGATGTGAAGCACATTTGACATGACAGAAAAGGCTGGGCTGTCTCTGGTCTAAAATTATACTTCCACCGTCTTTGTTTTGCAGAGGTGCCCAACTGTCACTCATCATTCGGGAGAGCGGGGAGCTTCTACCAAAATAACCATGAAAGTACGTTTTTGTTTCTCTCTCTCATATCTGGCGGGTTACAGGTGTTTTCGTCGGCAAGGCATTTGTGGCCCTTGAGTCGAAATCAGGACAAGTGACTGGCATGTTAGAGAGGGGCGGTCAGCAGGATTTTTAACGAGCAGTCACTGCTAGTGATGTTGCTGCTATTAGCAACCGAACCTGAACTCAAAACACTGATACCTCAAACCAGCCATGCCCATTGAAATTAATTGAAATCCATTTAATTCGTGCATGGGCCTCCAAAAAAAGGCCCTTTTAATGTATAACATGCTTTTCAAAAAGAAAACTAACTTTTAGATAATAAATATTGTTTAAAAATCATACAATAGCATTTACTACAAACTACAGTAGTTTTGTGAAATAATGTAATATTTAGCATTTACCTTGGCGAGCAAACTTTTGTAGGTATCTCCCATAAGCTGTTTCGCTGTCCTGTAACAATAAAAATGAACTGTTGGTTAGAAATCGGATAGACTTTATCCCACAAGCGGGAAAATATGTGAAAAGCACCAAAAAGCAGCACAGAAGTCGCAAAAGTGCCACTCCTTTTGCGCAGTCCTGAAGGCAAAAATGGAAACACAAGAGCACAAAGCTCCTGCAACCAGCAGCCACTTCAGCAACGCCATCTTGGTGTGACGGACCATAGGTCAGAGTTGACAGCAAGCTGTGTTTGCGTACCACATTTAATGCTTGATTGTCAGTCATTGAGTCAGGACAAGACAGACCAAACTAAAACACTTCAAACACTGCAGAATCTCCACATTTCATGGATAAACTGTCTTTTTGGATATTTTTGGCTGCATGCCCCCGAGGCCGGCTGCGGTTTTTGTGATGCGGACTGACGGTGCTGTCGTCGGGCTGATTTTACCTGTCGGCTAACCAGTAGGACATGTTTTTAATGGATTGTTTGATTCGGTCATTCACTTCTTCTCCTTCGCAATAACTTTCTCAGTTGCCGTGGCAAGATTTTTTTTTATCTCTGGCTGTGGGCTGTACACAATTACTTTTTCTACAAACTATGAGGAGGATTGCAACTTAAAGCATAACAAAAAGCAGAACGACATCTGGTATCTCAAAATACTCATAAGTTGGGAGACACGTAAGTTGAGGTACCACTGTACTCACAATAAACCTATTTTCTTTCAGGCTTCTCCTTCGACAGAGATCCTCAACTCTACTTTGACGATACCTGCGTCGTACCTGAAAGATTAGAAGGTGAATTTGTTGGACTCGTCTATTATAGAATCCTCCAAGTCAAGTTGACACCAGATGGTCTCACCACACTGTGGCCGTGGCGCGGTGTCCACTGAGCACCCAAATTCATCCTTTTTCTTCTCAAACTGATTAGGTAAAGTGAAGCAGGAGCCGTCCATCTATCGAGACGGACCCCCCTACCAGCGCCGCGGCTCCCTACAGCTCTGGCAGTTCTTGGTCACTTTGCTAGACGACCCGGCCAACGGCCACTTTATCGCCTGGACTGGTCGGGGAATGGAGTTCAAGCTCATCGAGCCAGAGGAGGTTAGTCACTTGGCCGCTGCTCTTTTCATGTGAAAGACAAAAGTATAGATCCAGTTTGTAACGTTCATCTCTGAAGGTGGCTCGCCGCTGGGGGATCCAAAAGAACAGACCAGCTATGAACTACGACAAGCTTAGTCGCTCTCTTCGTTACTACTACGAGAAGGGCATCATGCAGAAGGTAAAGGCAGGTTAACCTTTTTTCCGTTTCTTTTGAAGTGTCCTCAATATCACATGTCTTGAGTGATATTTTAAGAGGCAAACCTTTTTGTGTTTCTCAGGTGGCTGGCGAGAGGTATGTGTACAAGTTTGTGTGCGACCCCGAGGCCCTTTTCTCCATGGCCTTCCCGGACAACCAGAGGCCCAACCTGAAGGCCGACCTAGACGGCCTGCCAGGCCTGGACGAGGACACCGTGCCCCTCACCCACTACGAGGAGAACACTCCCTATCTGCTGGACAGCGGGGAGCATTGTCTAGCGAGCTTGCCTTTCGTGGACGGTTGTGGTTATTGAAGCACAGAGCAGCCTCCTGGCGCTCGGCACACACAAACATGCAAAGTCTCTAAATGGCAGACTCTTTCAATTCAGACATTGAACTGCTGGTTGGGTCGGAGGAACCTAACGTGGATCCTGGCTGGCTTACGGACCTAAAACCCATCCATGGCTAAGAATGGACGAGGGTACGATGAAACTCAACGACGAAAGCCCTCGAGACTTCTGAAAGTTTGTAGAAGAACATGATTCTTGAATCTGGGTCAAAAGTGCAGATTTTGTGATTATTATTTTTTTGTGACAATCTAAATTCTAAATGCAGCACTATTCCGTAGTTGCCTAACAATACTTCTTGCGTGTCTGTTTTAATGTTACTGCATCTGGACTGAAAGATGAATGACAGCTTTGACTTGCACACATGCTTTCAAGCATTCATGTACATATGATTATGGGTTTTTCTGTAACGAGACCAGAGGATTCTTGGAAATATTTGTCGGTCTACTGTTAAGTTGTTGTGCTCTTTAAATTATCCTCCCCGTGTAAGAGATTGTATCCCTGCCCCCACTTTGAAGACCTTTGGTACGATGCCCCAGCCGGTGTTTGATTGTTCCATTTTAAAACTATCTAAAATTCAAAAGAGATGCATATGCAAGTACATACTGTATTTCCCAGCCGAGAGACATTTTTATACATTTCCTTATTGATTTTCTGTCTCTCTTAATGCGCTGGTATGGCAAGAGCACCATGGCGTTGCATGCAGGGTAAATGTATAAAAGCTGGTTTTTCAGCTTTGACTCAGTGACTTTGCATGGCCTAATCACTCAGCTGACATATTGCTTTACCGCCTTGGGGTTAACATTTGCTTTAAACTTAGTCTTTACTCTGAACAAGGGCAACATTAAACTTCTATAAAGATTATATATTTTTGCTATAAGGCTGCAGTCCATGCTTGAGTTTAATGTATCAGCTTTACAGTTCTGCCTCTAATAGGGCTGTAACTGTTGTTTTTTTCCTAAGAAAAAACATCAAATATCATGACGCACTCGCTGCAGATTGATTCGCTTGCTTCTGCGAACAGATGGATGACAAGATGTTATCTCGCTTGCAAACGAGGCGTGTAAAAGGCCAGAGTTCCAGCAAAGGCCACATTATGGGATGGATGCCAGGCAGGGCGCAGAAACACTCTGCGCTTGTATAGGCTTCATCAGACTCCTCACATTGTGCTCCTTCTGATCATGTGTACTAGCTCCAATAAACACTCCTCTATGCTTAACTGCGTTCCTGCTACTTCTCAAACCTCTACCTCCGTTATTGCCGGGAGTTTGAACTTGCCTGCGAGTCACCTGCTTTTCTTTTTCATAGGTGAATGATTACACCACGTCCCTTTTTAGAAATATTCACGTGTGCTAAGAGCCACTAAATGATTCAATTAAACAAACCAAATAAAAAAAAACAATAAAGCAAACTTGGAGACACTCAACTTTGTTCACAATTCTACGTCAAAAAGATACAAACTACTTCCTCATGAAGCTGAGGTATGCTGGACAGTGAAACTCCCATCCTTTGTGGTTTCTACAGAACGGTGTGGTACAGCAGTTGCACGGTTTAAGACAGGAACTGCAGAGGGGAGAAGACCATGGGGAGCAGCTTTCTCACCACCACAGACATCTTCATCGGCAGATGCACCACCCTAAAATCTGAACCTTCCTCACTGTGGTAGTGTCTCTGCTGTCTTGAAGTTCGGTTCCTAGTAGGGCCACCTATGAATAGAATAGAATAGACTTTGTCATTATATTTGCATATAATGAGATTAAGGACTCCAATTTAAGGTGCGGTAGTGGAAACAACTATGGGCTAAAAATAAATTACACGGTTATAAATTATGGCGGACCGGTCTGGCACCTAGTGGTATTAGGACCACAACCCGGCTAACAGGGCTTTTGTAAAACTCAAGAAACGTCAACCCTCAGGAACCAGCGGCCTCTGCGTCTGTGGTATATCAGCGACAAGCAATGTCGCCGCCTTCGCAATGGAGTGAGGTTGCGTTGCTTTGTGCAACCGCCATTGTTCTGCGTGAGATGGGTGCAACCTTTCCTCCGACTTCAAATGCAACCGCAAAGCCTCGTGCAGTCGTGCAGGTTTTACAAATTGCGACAGTCTACAAGGAGGACTTCAAGCAGAGGTGCAAATCGCTCAACAATGACAAAAAATCAGCCGATGCAGAAAGAGGGTTCTCTGCATCGCCACCATGTACGTTCTATCTTGGATCCCTTCTCCTCAGGCAAGAGTGCAAAACATCCAGAGTAGGACCACCCGACTGAGGAAGAGCTTATTTTCAAAAACGCAGATTTTTCGAATGATCTCAAATGTGTCTTTCCAATATTGCTGACACACTTGTCTAAGTGTGTTAATCAACACTTGTGCTTTGTCAAGCTCCTCCATTCACTTTACAGATGTGTCGACATGCAAATGGGACAGCATGATCCCATTTATCAACAATTCCTGGTGCCCACTTGCACTCACTCTTGTGCAGTGAGTAATTGCCACTGTCCAAGTATCATGGGTGAAGTCAAGCAGACCCTGGCGATATGATTGCTGTGGAAGATCTACTTTGCAAAAGAGGCTATTGTATTGACACTAAAGCCAAGGTCCATGGTGTGGTGAAGGACAGCCAGTTGGCTGGGCCATGTCTCAGGAACTGTTCCGCCAAGGTTCAAGTCCTGGGCGGAACAGAAAAGGCAGGGATTCAACCAGGCGGGTTACTCGGGCAGGAACCAAAATAACCGTTGCTTGTTTGGCCCCCTAAGCCCCACACTACGGCCAACCTTGTGATGCGATAAAGGTTCTGATCCATTTAACATTGTTATTGTCGGGGTGATGGATGACTCCCAGCAACTCAAACAATGGATGGTAAAAACACCACTTTAACTGTAAATCCATACATACACGATTACAAAGCACTTGATTCATGGTGCTGGGTCTGCAAGAAAGTGGATATACATCACCAGCACACGACCGCTTGAATTATTGATCCTTGTACGAGAACGAGCAGCTGGAGCGTTATTGTGGTTTCTGCTTGAACTCTTCTCACATGCACACGCGTGCCACTGTCTGTTCTAATTTGGGTGCGCTTTACATCTGCAAGGAAAATGTTGAAATTCAGTTATTTGTGTGACATTTGACATTACATTGGTACTGATTCTGAATAGTAACATCTCTGCTTGCCTTTGTCACCAATAATGTACACACACCTTATTTTGTCTTTACAGACCGCTGCCGCCCTCTAGTGGATGTTTGAAGACAAACAGTAAAATGCATTTTTATCATAAAACTATGATTACTTGTGTTTATTTATGAGGGATTATTCTGTCCTCTCAACCCTGTTTTTCCTACATGCTTAAAAGCTTAGCATCATCTTTACATAACACTATTTTCTCACAATCTTAGAAGAGCAATGACAATTGTACAATTATGAACGTTAATAGTCACGACTGTGATTAGAGTGTCCGCACTGAGATCGGTAGGTCGAGATTTCAAACCCCAGCCGAGTCATACCAAGAACTATAAAAATGGGACCCATTACCTCCCTGCTTGGCACTCAGCATCAAGGTTTGGAATTGGGGGTAAATCACCAAAAATGATTCCCGGGCACGGCCACCGCTGCTGCTCACTGCTCCCCTCACCACCCAGGGGGTGAACAAGGGGATGGGTCAAATTCAGAGGTTCTTTTTACCACACCTCGTGTGTGACTATTATTGGTACTTTAACTTTTGAATTATTTTTTTAAGACTGGAGGTGTAAACCATTTATGAATGCTTTGTTTTTTTTGTTTTGTTACGAAGCTAAAGGCCTACTGAAACCCACTACTAACAACCACGCAGTCTGATAGTTTATATATCAATGATGAAATATGAACATTGCAACACATGCCAATACAGCCTTTTTAGTTTACTAAATTGCAATTTTAAATTTCCCGTTAAGTGTCGTGTTGAAAACATCGCGGTATGATGACGCGTGCGTTTGACGTCACCTGTTGTAGCGGACATTATTTTCCAACCTGATCCAAGCTATAAGTAGTCTGCTTTAATCGCATAATTACACAGTATTCTGGACATCTGTGTTGCTGAATCTTTTGCAATTTGTTCAATTAATAATGGAGAAGTCAAAGTAGAAAGATGGAGGTGGGGAGCGGTGTATTGCAGCTGCCTTTGGCAACACAAACACAGCCGGTGTTTCTTTGTTTTAAATTCCAGAAAGTGAAGCTTTACTATGGAACAGAGCGGTCAAGCGAACATGGATCCCGACCACATGTCAACTGGCAGGTTTCGGTGAGAAAATTGTGGTAATAAGTCGGCTCTAACCGTAGACATCAGCGGAGCTTGCGTCGTGCTGCAGCTGCGTGGCTTCCCTCAGAGACACTGGCGGTCACCACACCTGTGGACACACCCCTCCGACTTTCAGGTACTATATAATCTCACTAAAACACTAGTAACACAATAGGCAAATAAGGCATTTTCCAGAATTATCATAGTAAATGTGTCTAATAACATCTGAATTGCTCTCACTTTACTTCTATTTTCTTTTTCTAGCCCTTCACTCTCATTATCCTTAT
The DNA here is from genome assembly GCF_033978795.1 of Nerophis ophidion. Taxonomy (NCBI): domain Eukaryota; kingdom Metazoa; phylum Chordata; class Actinopteri; order Syngnathiformes; family Syngnathidae; genus Nerophis; species Nerophis ophidion. Next base: position 19,152,786 of record NC_084629.1, read on the forward strand.
CCACAAATCTTTCATCCTCGCTCAAATTAATGGGAAAATTGTCGCTTTCTTGGTCCGAATCGGTCTAGCTGCTGGTGGCTATGATTGAAAACAATGTGAGGACGTCACGCCACATCGTTTGCTACTTCCGGTACAGGCAAGGCTTTATTAGCGACCAAAAGTTGCAAACTTTATCGTCAATGTTCTCTACTAAATCCTTTCAGCAAAAACATGGCAATATCGCAAAATGATCAAGTATGACACATAGAATGGACCTACTATCCCCGTTTAAATAACAAAATCTAATTTCAGTAGGCCTTTAAACTTCCTTTAATAATAGGGGTGGGCAATACTGAAAGTTTGGGACTTTATTCGATACCATCAGAAGGCTTGACAAGAACGATACCTCCACTGATACTTTTTACTGGAAATGTGTTTAAGACGTTATTAAGATCATGAATTTGAGACGATTATAATGAAACTGAAATACAATTCCAGGTAAGCTACATAAAAAAAGATCAAAATTAACTCGTAGTATCCCTTGCTGTATTCCAGTATCGATATAATACTTGGATCGCTTCTCCATTGCCGCTAATTAAGGACAGGTGGTCAGAAATGAAAGAATAAAGGTGTACGACTTACTTCCGACGCAAAGCTGTCCAGTGTGTCCACAAGTTAAGCAAAATTTGAAGTTTACCTTTACTTTCTACAAATATGTACTGTAAATATGACGATAAATGACAGTATTCACACTGACAAAGTTAACCAGCACTTAGCTATTGTCAATGGGTTGCTACGAAGAAGATGGCGACCATTTTGAAAGGCGTTGACATTTGGCGGTTTGTTGGCTGTAATAATTTACACGGGGTGCTTTCGCAAACTTGGCCAGTTGTCCGCACAATGTTAATACGGGGGTGTATTTCGACGAATTCGGACAATAAACCCGTGTTTTTGTGTTAGTCGGCTTCGTTGACAGAGCTAGCCGATAGCTAGCAATTAGCATTAGCCATTTTTTTTAAAAGGAGAGATGCTCATGTCATATGTTTTGTTGTTGTCGTTTGTACAGTTAAAATAATACCGTCAGCGAGACTCCACATTTATGGCTTTCTACGCACCGTGTTGGTCGAGTACTCCGCCCTGCTGGGTGACTCCCACAAGGCCTTTCATCGAGCACTTGGATCAGTCGAGCTTGCTGTCATTCCACCACACACAGCTCATGACCCCACGTAAGTATTTGTGTTCTTAATAAATAGGTAATTATACAAATTATAAAATGCTACCACACACAGCTCAAGACCCCACGTAAGTATTTGTGTTATTGATAACAAGTATTATTCAAATTGTAAAATGCTACCACACACAGTTTAGGACCCCACCTAAGTCTTTGTATTATTAATACATAGATAATTATAAAACGCTACCATACATAGCTCTGGACCCCATGTAAGTATTTGCATTATTAATAAATAAGTATTAATACAAATGCTACCACACACACACACAGCTCATGACCCCACATAAGTATTTGTGTTATTAATAAATAGGTAATTATACAAATTATAAAATGTTACCGCACAAAGCTCAGGTCCCCATACAAGTCGTTGTATATATAAATATGTATTAATACAAATTGGAAAATTCTACCACACACACAGCTCAGGACCAAAAAATAAATCATTATATCATTTATAAAATGCTACCACACACAGCACAGGACCCCATATAAGTATTTGTAGAAAAAATAAAAAGTTAATGATATAAATTGTAAAATGCTACCACACACAGCTCATGACCCCACGTGAGTCTTTGTATTATTTTAAAACACATAACTATACACATTATAAAATGCTACCTCACACAGCTCAGGACCCTACATAAATATTTATGATTGATAAGTATTATTCAAATTGTAAAATGCTACCACACACAGTTCAGGACCCCACCTAAGTCTTTGTATTATTAATACATAGATAATTATAAATCGCTACCATACACAGCTCTGGACCCCATGTAAGTCTTTGTATTATTAATAAATAAGTATTAATACAAATGCTAACACACACACACAGTATTTGTGTTATTAATAAATAGGTAATTATACAAATTATAAAATGCTACCGCAGAAAGCTCAGGTTCCCATACAAGTCGTTGTATAAATAAACATGTATTAATACAAATTGTAAAATTCTACCACACACACATCTCAGAACCAAAAAAATAAATCATTATGTCATTTATAAAATGCTACCACACACAGCTCAGGACCCCATACAAGTATTTGTAGAATTAATAAAAAGGTATTGATACAAATTGTAAAATGCTACCACACACAGCTCAGGACCCCATGTGAGTCTTTGTATTATTTCAAAACACAAAGTTATATAAATTGTAAAATGCTACCACACACAGTTCAGGACCACACCTAAGTCTTTGTATTATTAATACATATATAATTATAAAACGCTACCATACACAGCTCTGGACCCCACGTAAGTATTTGCATTATTAATAAATAAGTATTATACAAATGCTACCACACACACACAGCTCAAGACCCCATGTAAAGATTTACTTGTATCATTGTATTAAGACATTAATACAAATTGTAAAATCCTACCACACACACATCGAGACCCCATCTTAGTCTTTGTATTAATAATAAATCAATTTTAATAAAAATGATGCAATGCTACCACACACAGCTAAAGACCCCCGTGTAAGTATTCACATAAATCATTGTATTATTAATAAATATTATGGGTGTCCCGATACACATTTTTTGATTTGTATTAGAGGTGTAACGATCCGTTTAACGCAGGGGTCACCAACCTTTTTGAAACCAAGAGCTACTTCTTGGGTACTGATTAATGCGAAGGGCTACCAGTTTAATACACACTTAAATAAATTGCCAGAAATAGCCAATTTGCTCAATTTACCTTTAATTCTATGTTATTATTAATAATTAATTATTTATCTTTGTGGAAACACTGATCATCTTAATGATTTCTCACGATAAATATATATAGAAACAGATACATATCAATATGCAACACTTTATTTTTATAATTTCTCGAAGTGCACATTTTTCAAATTGAACATTTTCAAATGATCACTTCTAAGACAGTCTTGTTAAATCACAATATCCCATTTTAACTAGCTAGCCACTAACATTTTTTAACAAATCATGAATTACTTTGCACCATGTTTGTACAAATAATAACTCAAGTAAAATACAAAAGTCAACTCTCAAATATTTAAATAAATCATGTCTTACTTTGAACTGGACACCAAATCTGTTATCTGTTTTTTTGTCAGTTAGCGGGAAGCTTGGCATTGCTGTTAACTAGTGTGTTGTACTCTGGTGTGTAACTTGACACTGCAACTCTTAGTAAGTCTTGCAGATGTGCATCAGTGAGGTGTGTTCTGTGTTTGTTCTTGATGAAGTTCATGTCAGAAAAGGCTGATTCACAAAGATAAGTTGAACCAAACAGGCTTGCAACCTTCATAGCTGCTGCGCATACACCACTGTACTTTTCTGTGTCAACAAGGCACCAAAAGCTTAATGCAGCCTGGTGTGCTTTAAATTCTAAATTGTCAGGAAAGAAGAGGAAGGAATTTAAAAGGTAAAAGGGTATATGTGTTTAAAAATAATTTTTAAGGTTGTATTTTTTCTCTAAAATTGTCTTTCTGAACGTTATAAGAAGCAAAGTAAAAAAATGAATTAAATTATTTAGACAAGTGAAGACCAGGTCTTTAAAATATTTTTGGGGGATTTTGAAATTCTATTTGAGTTTTGTCTCTCTTAGAATTAAACATGTCGAGCAAAGCGAGACCAGCTTGCTAGTAAATAAATACAATTTAAAAAATAGAGGCTGCTCACTGGTAAGTGCTGCTATTTGAGCTATTTTTAGAACAGGCTAGCGGGCTACTCATCTGGTCCTTACGGGCTACTTGGTGCCCGCGGGCACCACGTTGGTGACCCCTGGTTTAACGATTCAATTCAGATTATATTTTGATGTTTCTAATGCGATTCAGGGACAATATTAGTTTATTTGGAACAATACAATCTTAAACAAACCAGCGAGTTAAAATCAATTTAGTAACTTTTTAGCAAAATAAATCAATGTGACTGTGGAATAAATACTGGATACTGCAGGAGAGGTTTCCTGTTATCCCTGTTATTTTTTGTATGGGAATTATGTATCAGTGAATTATGAATATAAACAAGCAAGTAAACAACAATTAATGGGCAATGCATTCACATCTCATTTAAATGTGAAACCAATACTTCAGGTTTAATTAACAGGAGGAAACATTTTTTTGCTCACATTTAAACAGTCAAGACATTTTAATAGAAAGTACAATAACTAACATTTTAACAGTAGATTTACTTGTTACTTCTGCTTTTGTGTTTCAGTATAACATTTGTACAATGATAATCATAGGTACTTTAAAATAAAAAAAATTAATTGCAACCAACAACTTTTCAGGTTGAATTAACAGTAGAGTTACCTGAGAAATGATGTAGAACCAAATCTTTTCAGTTTAAATGAGCAATGTTTTTTACCCGCTACTACTCTCTACAGTGTATTAGCAACAACATTTTGTAGGAGTATAAAGGCCTGTTACGTAAAGCATTAAAGGTGCCTACACAGATGTGTAAGTTACCCGTGCCTTGGGCACTAATGCACCCCCATACCATCACAGATGCAGGCTTTTGAACTTTGCGTCAATAACAGTCTGGATGGTTTGCTTGCCCTTTGGTCCGGATGACACAATGTCGAATATTTCCAAAAACAATTTGAAATGTGGACTCGTCAGACCACAGAACACTTTTCCACTTTGCATCTTCGATAATCTCGGGCCCAGAGAAGCCGGCGGCGTTTCTGGATGTTGTTGATAAATGGCTTTCGCTTTGCATAGTAGAGCTTTAACTTGCACTTACAGATGTAGCGACGAATTGTATTTAGTGACAGTGGTTTTCTGAAGTGTTCCTGAGCCCATGTGGTGATATCCTTTAGAGATTGATGTCGGTTGTTGATACAGTGCCATCTGAGGGATCGAAGTGTGGTGGATTGTCCGAAGCTTAAACAGCAAACAGTGGTTTTAGTACAAAAGTTTTATTTACCCAATATCAAAAAGTACAGAGTTGGATTGAATTGCCCATGCAGACAGACACCGTCCTCCGGAGAGACGTGGATGATCGAAATCATGCGAATCATATCAAGTATTGGTCTACTAGCTTTTTACATGTTTCCCTCATGTGTCAAGGTCCCGTTGTTTTGCAACTGCTTGCTCCGCAACAACCTTGGATACCTTAGTCATAACAAAACATTTTGTAGAATGGTTAGAGTGACCACAAATTCAACTTTTACCCACATATGCTCTTCCAGTAATTCAGAGGCTTTAAGACAAACTTTCTTTTTTGACTACAACAGACACAAAATATGGTATAAAAGGTCAGAAATTCCACTACAGAAGGTCACGGTCATTCAATGTTGGTTTCCGCTCATGCCGCTTACGTGGACTGATTTCGCCAGATTCTCTGAACCTTTTGATGATATTATGGACCGTAGATGTTGAAATCCCTAAATTTCTTGCAATTTCCCTTTTGAGAAACATTGTTCTTAAACTGTTTGACTTTTTGCTCACATAGTTGTGGACAAAGGGGTGTACCTCGCCCCATCCTTTCTTGTGAAAGACTGAGCATTTTTTGGGAAGCTGTTTTTATACCCAATCATGGCACCCACCTGTTCCCAACTAGCCTGTACACCTGTGGGATGTTCCAAATAAGTGTTTGAAGAGCATTCCTCAACTTTATCAGTATTCATTGCCACCTTTCCCAACTTCTTTGTCATGTGTTGCTGGCATCAAATTCTAAAGTTAATGATTATTTGCAAAAAAAAATGTTTATTAGTTTGAACATCAAATATGTTGTCTTTGTAGCATATTCAACTGAATATGGGTTGAAAATGATTTGCAAATCATTGTATTCCGTTTATATTTACATCTAACACAATTTCCCAACTCATATAGAATTGGGGTTTGTATTATACTACGTTTATTACACTTTTTTCAACATTCTGCTTCTGGAAGTTGGTTCATCTGCAAAACTTGATCAGCTGGTACTTCCGTTGTGTCTGTCGCGTCCTTTGTGGCTTAAAATTGTGTTACGTCTTTAAATTGTGTTGTTGCGTTTGCATTTGTGTTGTAGCTGAAAGTAGTAGGGTTGTGGCTTCATGATATTGCTATGACGTGTGTGACCTTTCTCAGCCACCGTAGCTATCCGCCATTCTTGTTTTACCCACTGATGGCGATGACGCCGCAGTCAAGCAGACAGACTAGAATAATGTTTAACGTCCTTATCATTAATAGTGCCACACAAATAATAAATGAACCCACGCATCGAAACGGTAATACGATAGACCTAGTGCTTGTCAGGGGTATCACCGTCTCCAAAGTTACGATACTCCCGTATACTAAAGTATTGTCCGATCATTACCTTATAAAATTCGAGGTTCAGACGCATGTTCGTCAAACTAATAATAATAATAATAACTGCTGTAGCAGCCGCAACATTAATACAGCCACAACGACAACTCTTGCTGACCTACTGCCCTCGGTAATGGCACCATTCCCAAAGTATGTGGGCTCTATTGATAACCTCACTAACAACTTTAACGACACCCTGCGCGAAACCATTGATAACATAGCACCGTTAAAGTTAAAAAAGGCTCCAAAAAAGCGCACCCCGTGGTTTACAGAAGAAACTAGAGCTCAGAAATTATTATGTAGAAAGCTGGAACGCAAATGGCGCACGACTAAACTTGAGGTGCACCAACAAGCATGGAGTGATGGTTTAATAACTTATAAACGCATGCTTACCTTAGCTAAAGCTAAATATTACTCAAATCTCATCCACCGTAATAAAAACGATCCTAAATTTTTGTTTAGTACGGTAGCATCGCTAACCCAACAAGGGACCCCCTCCAGTAGCTCAACCCACTCAGCTGATGACTTTATGCAATTCTTTAGTAAGAAAATTGAAGTCATTAGAAAGGAGATTAAAGACAATGCGTCCCAGCTACAACGGGGTTCTATTAACACTGATACGATGGTATATACGGCGGATACTGCCCTCCAAAATAGTTTCTCTCGTTTTGAGGAAATAACATTAGAGGAATTGTTACAACGTGTAAATGGAAAAAAACAGACAACATGCTTACTTGACCCTCTTCCTGGGAAACTGATCAAGGAGCTCTTTGTATTATTAGGTCCATCAGTGCTGAATATTATAAACTTATCACTTTCCTCGGGCACTGTTCCCCTAGCATTCAAAAAAGCGGTTATTCATCCTCTTCTTAAAAGACCTAACCTCGATCCTGACCTCATGGTAAACTACCGACCGGTGTCTCACCTTCCCTTTATTTAAAAAATCCTTGAAAAAATTGTTGCGGAGCAGTTGAATGAACACTTAGCGTCTAACAATCTATGTGAAACCTTTCAATCCGGTTTCAGGGCAAATCACTCCACGGAGACAGCCCTCGCAAAAATGACTAATGATCTATTGCTAACGATGGATTCTGATGCGTCATCTATGTTGCTGCTCCTCGATCTTAGCGCTGCTTTCGATACCATCGATCATAATATTTTATTAGAACGTATCAAAACACGAATTGGTATGTCAGACTTAGCCCTGTCTTGGTTTAACTCTTATCTTACTGATAGGATGCAGTGTGTCTCCCATAACAATGTGACCTCGGACTACGTTAAGGTAACGTGTGGAGTTCCCCAGGATTCGGTCCTTGGCCCTGCACTCTTCAGCATCTACAAGCTAGGTGACGTCATACGCAAATACGGTGTTAGCTTTCACTGTTATGCTGATGACACCCAACTCTACATGCCCCTAAAGCTGACCAACACGCCGGATTGTAGTCAGCTGGAGGCGTGTCTTAATGAAATTAAACAATGGATGTCCGCTAACTTTTTGCAACTCAACGCCAAAAAAACGGAAATGCTGATTATCGGTCCTGCTAGACACCAAACTCTATTTAATAATACAACTCTAACATTTGACAACCAAACAATTAAACAAGGCGACACGGTAAAGAATCTGGGTATTATCTTCAACCCAACTCTCTCCTTTGAGGCACACATTAAAAGCGTTACTAAAACGGCCTTCTTTCATCTCCGTAATATCGCTAAAATTCGCTCCATTCTGTCCACTAAAGACGCTGAGATCATTATCCATGCGTTTGTTACGTCTCGCCTCGACTACTGTAACGTATTATTTTCGGGTCTCCCCATGTCTTGCATTAAAAGATTACAGTTGGTACAAAATGCGGCTGCTAGACTTTTGACAAGAACAAGAAAGTTTGATCACATTTCGCCTGTACTGGCTCACCTGCGCTGGCTTCCTGTGCACTTAAGATGTGACTTTAAGGTTTTACTACTTACGTATAAAATACTACACGGTCTAGCTCCATCCTATCTTGCCGATTATATTGTACCATATGTCCCGGCAAGAAATCTGCGTTCAAAGGACTCCGGCTTGTTAGTGATTCCCAAAGCCCAAAAAAAGTCTGCGGGCTATAGAGCGTTTTCCGTTCGGGCTCCAGTACTCTGGAATGCCCTCCCGGTAACAGTTCGAGATGCCACCTCAGTAGAAGCATTTAAGTCTCACCTTAAAACTCATTTGTATACTCTAGCCTTTAAATAGACTCCCTTTTTAGACCAGTTGATCTGCCGTTTCTTTTCTTTTTCTTCTATGTCCCACTCTCCCTTGTGGAGGGGGTCCGGTCCGATCCAGTGGCCATGTACTGCTTGCCTGTGTATCGGCTGGGGACATCTCTGCGCTGCTGATCCGCCTCCGCTTGGGATGGTTTCCTGCTGGCTCCGCTGTGAACGGGACTCTCGCTGCTGTGTTGGATCCGCTTTGGACTGGACTCTCGCGACTGTGTTGGATCCATTGTGGATTGAACTTTCACAGTATCATGTTAGACCCGCTCGACATCCATTGCTTTCCTCCTCTCTAAGGTTCTCATAGTCATTATTGTCACCGACGTCCCACTGGGTCATTATTTTCACCGATGTCCCACTGGGTGTGAGTTTTCCTTGCCCTTATGTGGGCCTACCGAGGATGTCGTGGTGGTTTGTGCAGCCCTTTGAGACACTAGTGATTTAGCGCTATATAAGTAAACATTGATTGATTGATTGATAAAGTCTGCCGTTCTTAATCCAGTGTTTTCCTTTTTTAGTAGAAACACACATGATCTATTGCCTTTTACAACAATGTTGGACCGACACCTATCTTCCGGTAGGCAAACTTGCCGAGCACAGATCATTACACTCCTAATACAAATCCTAATGCTATCAGCTAAAGCCTCCTTATAAGACATTACACAAATCAATGTATTATTTATAAATATGTAATACAAATGTTAAGATGCTACCACACACAGCTCAAAACTCCATTTAAGTCTTTATGTACAGTAAGTCATGTAAATCATTGTATTGTAAATATGTCATACAAAAGTCTTGGTTTAGAATAAAATTTGTTTTTACAGAGTTGCCAGGAGAAAATGGGTTGACCGGGTGCCCCTCATTTTCAGAACAGACCTTAAAGTTCTTTTTGCAAAGGTACCACTTTATAAATATGAAAAACATTGCTGTCGGTCCTTTTTTTACAACTGTTTAAGGTGTCATCTTTCAGGTCCCTGTACGACTTTGTGGCAGCTCATCCCAATATTTCATTGATTGACGACAGGCTTGCTGACTGGTACTTGCGTTTGTCCTCCAACTGCAAACAAGCCATACAAGGTCTGCTCATATCTTTTATGTTCAACTTTTATTTTTGTAGCTTTTCAGCAAAGTTGTTTCACTTCAGAACCTCTACATCAGCTTCAGTCCCATGTTCAGTTCAAAACTCAGCAGAAATTTTGCAACAGATTCCTTAGACCAGGCCTGGCCAACCCGCAGTTTGCAATCCTCATGCGGCTCTTTGGCTGGTTTCATACAGCTCTTAACTCTGTTATGAGAGTAGCGCGCGTGTGTGTGTGTGTGTGTGTGTGTGTAGCCCTTTAAGATATGACAGCATGTGAGGTAAGTGAGTCAGCGAGTGGGTGGGCAAGAGAGGTGAGGGAACGGTAACAGTGAGTGTTTGCAGGTGCTAGTAGCTTGGTGGATGGCTGTGTGCAAGACACCAATAAAGTCACAAAGTTGCAACAAACCGCTGGCTTCGTCATTCACCCTCAGGTCTGGAGCTGTAAAGACCCACTGCCGGGTAAAGTGAAGGGTGTTACCCCCGAAGTACATTGGCCCTGGAGGAACGTCTCCCCTGCGCTCCTCGACTATGGTCTGGTAGCCGGAAACAGGAAAGGTGTAACAACTCTATTAGTGCCTTAGTGTTTACCATTAAGTCTTTCTTTTGACAGCCCCTTGCGGTAAACTTGTCTGAGTGCAAACAGAGGCAGTATTTGTCGTTGATAAAACATTCGAGGAATCAAAATTTATGACCAATAAAAATGCAATAAACGGTGACGGAAATTTGACCTGGCAAATATAAAAAAAAGAAAACACTGGCTGAAAGCGAAAATCGATACAATAAATAAAAAAATAAAAAGCAAAACGGGTGGTAGGTAAAAATGAAAAATCTGCGTCCAAGTCGACACGCGGGCTTCTGGAATTGCGCGTCATTTTTTATTTCAATGCGTAAAAAGACAGTGCAGTAGCGCCAACACTGTTTGACAGTATAACAAAATAAGTCACTTATATTCTGTAATATACCAAGTTTTAGAAAAAGTGCAGAGGTAGAAATATTCCAAATTATCTCTTGTATACAATGTAAACATAAATAATGCCTCAAAACAAGTTAATTTCAACAAAACACAGCAGACTGATCTCGCCCTGCACAGCTGTTTTGTATTGGCAAATGGGCTTGTAGATCTTTATTTGCCACAGCTATATACCTTACTGCTTTGCACACAGTGCATTCTGCTTCCCATGTGTCACGGCCAGGACCGAAACACTGATACCTTTTCCGCAAATCATCCGTGAAGTTGCATTTATGTCTCTCTTTTGTCCTGTCTGTCTATCCACAGCTCTCTCTTTTGTCCTGTCCGTCTCCACATCTCTTGTGTCCTGTCTGTCTCTCCACATGTCTCTCTTGTGTCCTGTCTGTCTCTCCACATCACTCTTCTGTCCTGTCTGTCTCTCCACATCTCTCTCTTGTGTCCGGTCTGTCTCTCCACATCTGTCTCTTTTGTCCGGTCTGTCCCTCCACATCTCTTTTGTCTGGTCTGTCTCTCTACATCTCTCTCTTGTGTCCTGTCTGTCTCTCGACGCTTTCGCTCTCTGTCTCTGCCCCTCCGTCATGAATGGTGCTGCGTGCGCTCGCCTCCACAATTTTTGTTTTTAACCCATTCTTAACCCTGGACGTTCATTGAAAATACAGGCAACCCTAACTCAAAATGCCGGACATATGAGGCATTTAAGAAACCCCGCCCGGACCGCCCCGCAAAACAGCACGTGTCCGGGGAAAAGAGGATGTATGGTCAGTCTACCATAAGAAGAAGAATCCGAAGCCGGTTTGAGTGACGTCAAACGTGCATGTGCGTAAGATCCCATAGTAAATAATTTGTGACAAGTTCGCTCTCAAAATGGCAGGGAAAAAAAGGACAACAAAACAAAAATATGAAGAAGAGCACAGGATATTTTTAATAGTGGGAGAGTTTATATTTTTTTGTTGAACGTAATGGCAAGCCATTCTGCCTTGTCAGGCGTCATTAGCGCATTTCAAAGCTTCAAATCTTCAGCGTCACAAGGAATGCCAGAAGTCCCACTTAGCAACATGCATAGTAACAGAAAAAATATTTTTTTTTGTGGACTTTGTTGAACTGAGTGTGTGTGAAACAGTGCACACAATATTAATTGTAGAAAATAACTGGTCTCTGGTCCTAGTACAGTAGGAGTCATGTTGGTGTGTGACATTTACAATAAATCTGGCTGTGCAGAGGTGTGTGTGCGTGTGGGTGTTTGCGCATGCGTGTGTGATGGGGTGATGTTCATGTGTGCCCATGTGTAGGATGTGGCTCTTTGCAGTAACACACTAAACAAAAAAAGTGGCTCTAAGTCTCTGACTGGTTGGCAACCCTTGCCTCAGACTACCCCTGCTCTAGAGCACTTTAGGGCAGTGTTTCTTAGCTAAATGGCCGTGAGCTCCCCTTAAATCAGGGGTCATCAACACGGTGCCCGCGGGCACCAAGTAGCCCGTAAGGACCAGATGAGTCGCCCGCTGGCCTGTTCTAAAAATAGCTCAAATAGCAGCACTTACCAGTGAGCTGCCTTTTATTTTTTACATTTTATTTATTTACTACAAGCTGGTCTCGCTTTGCTCGACATTTTTAATTCTAAGAGAGACAAAACTTAAATAGAATTTGAAAATCCCCCAAAAATATTTCAAAGACTTGGTCTTCACTTGTTTAATTAGATTCATTCATTTTTTTTATTTTGCTTCTTATAACGTTCAGAAAGACAATTTTAGAGAAAAAAAACAACCTAAAAAATGATTTTAGGATTTTTAAACACATATACCATTTTACCTTTTAAATTCCTTCCTCTTCTTTCCTGACAATTTAAATTTAAAGCACACCAGGCTGCACCAAGCTTTTGGTGCCTTGTTGACACAGAAAGTACAGTGGTGTATGCGCAGCAGCTATGAAGGTTGCAAGCCTGTTTGGTTCAACTTATCTTTCTGACATGAACTTCATCAAGAACAAACACAGAACACACCTCACTGATGCACATCTGCAAGACTCACTCTAAGAGTTGCAGTGTCAAGTTACACACCAGAGTACAACACACTAGTTAACAGCAACACCAGGCTTCCCGCTAACTGACAAAGAAACAGATAACAGATTTGGTGTCCAGTTCAAAGTGTGACATGATTTGTTTAAATATTTGAGAGTTCACTTTTGTATTTTACTTGAGTTAATATTTGTACAACCATGGTGCAAAGTAATTCATGATTTGTTAAAAAAAGTTGGCTAGCTAGTTAAAATGGGATACTGTGATTTCACAAGACTTTCTTAGAAGTGATCATTTGAAAATATTCAATTTGAAAAATGTGTACTTAGAGAAAAAATATAAAAATAAAGTGTTGCATATTAATATTTATCTGTTTCTATATATATTTCTTGTGAGAAATCATTAAGATGATCAGTGTTTCCACAAAGATAAATATAACTAATTATTAATAATAACATAGAGTTAAAGGTAAATTGAGCAAATTGGCTATTTCTGGCAATTTATTTAAGTGTGTATCAAACTGGCAGCCCTTCGCATTAATCAGTACCCAAGAAGTAGCTCTTGGTTTCAAAAAGTTTGATGACCCCTGCCCTAGATGGCCGCCAAAATATGTTTCTCAGCTGTGGTCTGCATGGGCTGCAGCAGTACCCAATTGTAATACACTTTTCCACCACTTCTGGCAGTAATGACAATATTAAACAAACAAAAGAAGTCTGGGAGCTAAAGTCATAAAGAAGTTTAAGTGCAAATATAATGACTTAAGTGGTGAAGCTGTATATTTCATTTCCCTGTTAGTTTTATTGACGTTTTTCAAATAAATATATAATATTGTTATTTATTGTTAATTTAGTTAAAAAAATGTATTTGAACACGAATTGTATGTAAATATATTTTTATCCATTTGTGACTGCGTGGGTTCCCTACGGGTACTCCGGCTTCTTCCCACCTCCAAAGACACGGACCTGGGGATAGGTTGATTCGCAACACTAAATTGGCCCTAGTGTGTGACTGTCAGTCTATCTGTTGGCCCTGCGATGAGGTGGCGACTTGTCCAGGGTATACCTTGCTTACCACCCGAATGCAGCTGAGATAGGCTCCAGCACCCCCCGCGACCCCGAAAAAGGTACAAGCGGTAGAAGATGATGGATGAATGAGTGCCTTCTATTGCAGTATATTTGATTTATATTAATTTTTGTAATCAGCCTGTCCTATGTTGATATTTGTAATTAACACATGCTGTCACATAATTTGAACTGTTAAACTGTTAGTATGTTAGTTATAATTAATGAACATGATTAAAATTAAGAGTAAATTTTCTAATTCAGTGTCAATATTTGAGTGGGATCCGTGCCCCTCTGTAGTGGAAATGTTGGGCCCCAAGATCAAAAAGGTTAAGAACCCCTGCTTTTAAGGATATGAACACCTAGCAACACAGCTACCAAAAATGCAGTGTTTATGTCCAGTAGGGTTGCAATGATTAAACCTATAAATTTGATTAGGAAAAAAAGCTTTGTTTTACATTCTGTTGCATCCATTAATCGTTAGTGTTACTCATACAAAATTTAAAATCAGGACCACATAAATTAAAACAAGTTTAAAAGAATGTAAATAAATGGCAATGGAAGTGAATTTAAGGTTACAGAAGTCTAAAAAAGGTAAATATGTAAAAAAATAAGTTAAATAGGGTGTAAATAAAAGTTAAGAATAATGAAGGTAAACTAAGTAAATGAAAGGTAAGATAAGTAAATGGGTAAAGAAGATAAATCAAAGGTAAATAGAAGGTAAAATGGGGAATATAGAAAGTAAAATTAAGTTAAACCAAAGGTAAATAAAAAGTAAAAGAACGCAACGAGGAGGCAATATAAATAAAAGGTAAAGTTTGGTAAATATTAATGCTAAAAGGCAAGTAGGTTAAAGTACAAAATATAATATAAATACAAGTTGAATAGAAGGTAAAAGAAGGAATATAGAAGGCATAAAAAGATAAAACAAGGTAACACAAGGTCAAAAGAGGTGAATAAAAGGTAAAATAAGTTAACTGGAAAGTAAATAAGGTAAATTAAGAGTAAAAAAAATGTATAAGAAGGAAAAACAATCTAAAAGACAGTTAAATAAAAGGTTAAAAAAGATAAAAGGTCAAATAAGGTAATGAAGGTTATGGCAAGTACAAAAATCTTAATTTGAGCTATTTTCCCTAAAATACGGGTTGAGGCTACAAAGTGTGTTTTATCTATTCACGCCATTCATCGAAGTAACTAATCAATACATTACTTGATTACCAAAATAACTATGTCTAGTGAGTGTAATAAATAACACGCACAGTCTAAAACAACCACTCAAGGGAAACAGCAAAAGTGGCCACTGCATGCAGGTTGCCATGACGATCTCAAGCTCAAAGCCGGATAGGGGGGCAAAAGTTGAATTACAATAGTAAACGTTTGAGTTGTTGTCTGATTCGTTGAGACGGCGAAAGTAGAGAACTACTGCTTGCCGATAGATTAAAAGTTTAAGAACAATTGAGGGAGCGTGCTCATTGGCGCAGGATAATATGCCATATCAACTTTATTTGAAAACAAACAGCTGAAAAACCAAGGGCTGTATGCCGCAAAAAATACAAAATATAAAAAAGCAGAAATAGCAAGTTTATCCTAAGAGGACTAACACTTAAATAATGCAACAAACTTGGCGAATTCTGTAAAAATTTGGCACAAATGGGGTTCAGCAGGACCGGAAGTACAACACACACACAAATCAGATTGATTTTCAAAATAAAGCGCTCAATAATAGCTTACTTACCCAAGTTCCATCCATCCATCCATTTTTTTACCGCTTGTCCCTTTTTTGGGGTAGCAGGGGGTGCTGGAGCCTATCTCAGCTGCATTCGGGCGGAAGGTGTTGTACACCCTGGACAAGTCGCCACCTCATCACAGGGCCAACAGATAGACAGACAACATTCACACTCACATTCACACACTTGGGCCAATTTAGTGTTGCGTATCAACCTATCCCCAGGTGCATGTTTTTGGCGGTGGGAGGAAGCTGGAGTACCCGGAGGGAGCCCACACGGGGGGAACATGCAAACTTCCGAGCCCGGGATTGAACCCAGGACTACCTAGGACCTTCGTATTGTGAGGCACATGCACAAACCCCTGTGTCATCGTTCTGCCCCTTACCCAAGTTAAAAGCACAAAACGGATTGTTTGCCTGTTGTGTAATTTCTTATTTAAATTATCTGTGGAGCTTTGTTTCCTTCGACTCGTTTTGTAGTCCAGTCTAGCCGGGTGGCACACACATGCTGCTTGGACAGTTCCAGCTGCTCTATGTGTTAAGTGCATTCAAAAACGACTAGTTCTCATTCATCTCTCTGAAGAGCAGTTCAAAAGACTTGGTTCGTTCGCAAACGTCACATCTCAGTTCCGGTTTTTGGGTTAGGTCATGAGGTAATAGTTATGTCAGGTTTTCAACATGTCGTTCCCCAATGTGAAAGTCATTCCAACATTCTTGTGTTGTCGCAGATGAAGGAGGCTTTCACCAGTTCCTGTGGAGACACCCTGCTTTAGAGGTTCTGCAGCATCATGTTTGTTTGAAGAGTGAGTAGTAACTTGCCATCATTTTGAAAAACTGAACTTTGATTTAAGCAACGTTGCAGATGACATAGGAGGAGGCAGACAGGCTGCCAAGCCAAACATCTCGCACAACCAGCTAACGTACGTGCTCCACTACTTTTACACATGTTATTTACTAATAGGGGTGTAACGCTATGCCAGCAGTGCCCATTACGTCGATCGGCAGCTACCGGTCGATAGTGGAGGGTGTGTCAGTGAATCGCCAGCCAGGCATTAAAAAAATAGTCCTAAAAATTAGCGATTATCAATCTTCACTATGACGGGACTTTTGATTTAATTAATAATTTCTGACGTGAAAGGCAAACACGCCACCACATTAAAAAAACAGCTACTGTAAATTAAATAAATGGACATTGGAGTTGCAGAATACACCAATAACAAGACAGAAATGTAACTCATCAGATCAAAACTGGATCAGATATAGTACACGTTTCTGTTCTAAATAATAAAGAATACACTTTAGGCTACCTCTGAATAATAGCATGAAATATTCCAGCACCTTCATAACGTTTACCGTTGTGATCAAAATTATTCAACACCCACATAATTTGGGTATTTTAGCAAGTTGGACATTTATTCCGTATTTTGTTTATAGTCATATCAAATAAAGATGCATTAAATAGACAAATGCAACTTGAATTACAACATTATATTTTGTAACATACCAAACAGTGTCATTTCTCTTAATATCTCATTGACAAAATTATTCAACCCCTTGAAGATCATAACTCCTAAGAACAGAATTTGAATGAGGTCTTTTCAATCAGGTGTTGAAAACACCTGTAGATGTGATTAGAACCATAACGAGCAACAATTAAACTGATTGAAAAAGACTGTGACGCTCAGCTTCTTGTAGATGATCAATGGTGTATTTGCAACATGGTGAAGTCCAGGGAGTGGTCAAAGAAGTCAAGAGAGGAGGTAATTTCTCCTCATAAGAAAGGATATGGATATAAGAAAATAGCAAAGACATTACACATTCCAAGAGACACAGTTGGGAGCATAATTTGCAAGGTTAAAGCAAAAGGCACAGTGGAAACACTACCTGGGCGTGGTAGAAAGCGTACAGTGGTGGAAAAACCCCCGGGTAACAGCTCAGGAACTACAACAGGACATTGCAGAGGGGGGAATGCAGGCTTCGTCCCAGACAATAAGGCGCGCACTACGAGATGAAGGCCTCCCTGCCAGAACTCCCAGGCGCACCCCACTTCTGACTACCAGGCACAAGAAAATAGACTCCAGAATGCCAAAAAACCTCTGGACAAACCCCAAAGGTTTTGGGAAACTGTTCTATGGAGTGATGAGACAAAACTGGAATTTTTTGGGCCTATGAATCAACGTTATGTCTGGAAGAGAAAAAATGAAGCTTACAAAGAGAAGAACACCTTCCCTACTGTTAAGCATGGTGGGGGGTCAATCATGCTCTGGGGCTGTTTCTCTGCTTCAGGTACCAGGAATCTCCAGTGAGTTCAAGGCATTATGAATTCTATTTCCTACCAGGATATATTAGCTGCAAATGTCATGAAGTCAGTGACGAAGCTGAGGCTTCGGAGACGTTGGACCTTCCAACAGGACAACGATCCCAAACATACCTCCAAATCAACATCAGAGTGGTTGCAGAAGAAGTGCTGGAAGACTCTGGAGTGGCCTTCACAGTCGCCAGACCTAAATCCTATAGAAAACCTGTGGTGGGACTTAAAGAAGGCAGTTGCAGCACGCAAGCCCAAGAATGAGAATGAACTGGAGGCCTTTGCCCAAGAGGAATGGGCTAAGATACCTGTAGATCGTTGCAAGAAGCTTGTGTCTGGTTATGTATCACGTTTGAAGGATGTAATTACTGCCAAAGGGTGTTCTATTAAGTACTAAAGATGCATGTAACTAGGGGGTTGAATAATTTTTTGTCAATGAGATATTAAGAAAAATGTCCTTTTTTGGTGTTTTGTAAAATACAGTTTTACAATTCAAGAGTGCTCAGAGACTATGGGTTATCGGAATGTCTTATTGTGGCAGTCCGCTCCCTGTACGATCAGTGTCAGAGCTTGGTCCGCATTGCTGGCAGTAAGTCGGACACGTTTCCAGTGAGGGTTGGACTCCGCCAAGGCTGTCCTTTGTCACCGATTCTGTTCATAACTTTTATGGACAGAATTTCTAGGCGCAGCCAAGGCGTTGAGGGGTTCCGGTTTGGTGGCCACGGGATTAGGTCTCTGCTTTTTGCAGATGATGTAGTCCTGATTGCTTCATCTGGCCGGGATCTTCAGCTCTCACTGGATCGGTTCGCAGCCGGAATGAGAATCAGCACCTCCAAGTCCGAGTCCATGGTTCTCGCCCGGAAAAGGATGGAGCACCAGCTCCGGGTTGGAGAGGAGACCCTGCCCCAAGTGGAGGAGTTCAAGTACCTAGGAGTCTTGTTCACGAGTGGGGGAAGAGTGGATCGTGAGATCGACAGGCGGATCAGTCCGGCGTCTTCAGTAATGCGGACGTTGTATCGATCCGTTGTGGTGAAGAAGGAGCTGAGCCGGAAGGCAAAGCTCTCAATTTACCGGTCGATCTACGTTCCCATCCTCACCTATGGTCATGAGCTTTGGATCATGACCGAAAGGATAAGATCACGGGTACAAGCGGCCGAAATGAGTTTCCTCCGCCGGGTGGCGGGGCTCTCCCTTAGAGATAGGGTGAGAAGCTCTGCCATCCGGGAGGAGCTCAACGTAAAGCCGCTGCTCCTCCACATCGAGAGGAGCCAGATGAAGTGGTTCGGGCATCTGGTCAGGATGCCACCCGAACGCCTCCCTAGGGATGTGTTTAGGGCACGTCCAGCTGGTAGGAGGCCACGGGGAAGACCCAGGACACGTTGGGAAGACTATGTCTCCCGGCTGGCCTGGGAACGCCTCGGGATCCCCCGGAAAGAGCTAGACGAAGTGGCTGGAGATAGGGAAGTCTGGGCTTCCCTGCTTAGGCTGTTGCCCCCGCGACCCGACCTCAGATAAGCGGAAGATGATGGATGGATGGATGGATGGACAATTCAAGTTGCATTTGTCTATTTGATATGACTATAAACAAAATACTGAATAAATGTCCAACTTGCTAAAACACCAAAATTGTGTGGGGGTTGAATAATTTTGATCACAACTGTCGTTATACTAAAGCGTCACTCAAGTCTAAATAGATTTATATAGCTTCATTGGGCTATATTGATCCATTACGAAACCAACCTGAGATATTTTTGTCAGTTACGTTTATACGTGCGTTTTCTCTCTGAAAACGGAGTCAAATGTGCCGGGGACACATTATCAGCCCCGCGTCGCAACAAAGACATAACGTTAAAGCAGGCATGTGATTTTTCCGTCTTAAGTCGGAATTCCGTCTTTTTTAATCTCGGGGGGGGGGGGAATTATCTTCCGTTCTTTTTTTCCGACCCTAAGTCAAGATTCGTTTATTTGGCGATTTTTCTTTTGGAATCGAGACGTAGCTTATATTAAGCCGTAGTTGATTGGTCGATATGTTCCTTGTGACCAATCAGGACATCTGTTATGAATGATGACGTTATTACCGCCATTTTCCAAATGTAAACGATGTCGGTTTTTGAAGAGAAAGGACGCTTCACGAGTAAAAGAAATTGATAAATATGTCAAAAATAAGTTTCGATGGGACTGGATGGAAAGGGAAATCACTGATACTGTTGGGAAGAAGGAAGTTACGACTTTGTTCGGCGATTTTATTCGGAAAATCGATCGTTCCGGAAAAGTTTTTTGCACACTAGTGATTTAGGGCTATATAAGTAAACATTGATTGATTGATTGATAATATTGACCTTGGATCACGAGGTTTCAAGGCTTTGGAAGTACAGTACATGCGAAACGCCAAAAACATTTGAAACAACTTGAAGCAAGGAAAACGAACTTTTCACTGGATGGTACTTTTGGATGTCAACCGAAAGTGAGCAAACCTTACGGACTTCATCCTTTGTTTACATCGACAACTGCCGTAGACATCGAGAGGAAAAATCCACCCAAACAACCCACTTCAGTTGCAGACAGGGTAGTTAATAATGAGGTAAGCTAAAAAATATTTGCTTGCGAAATACGCATGTTTGTTTTAAATATTAACCAATTATTGCTTTACGAAATATAAATGGGTTTTTCTAAAAATAAAAAGCCACGTGAAAATATATTATGAAATTACAGAAATTCAGAGTCGCATTATTGATTCCAGTTAATTTATTTGTAATAAATTTGCAAATAATACTATTTTGTAATCTAAGTTCTTATGTAGTCTCTTGAAACAATATTGTCAGTGGTGTAACAATCTTGAAGGTAAATATTTTCACACTTGTTTCATGCAATATGTCAGTGTCCTCACATGATTATTATTTACTATTTTCAAATGAGTAAACATTACTAAACATGTTTAATTATTTTATGGTGCTGTCTTTGTTCATTTTAGCATGTTAAATTGGTGAAAAACCAGAAGCTTCGAGGGGCGTTGCCCCCCTTTACCCCCCACCAGGGCACCGCCCTGGACCTGGCTGGGGGCCTTCGTCCCCCAGACCCCCGGAAATGTTTTCAGTCTTTTTCATTGTGGTCAAATCACATGCCTGTAAAGTTACTCAAAAAAACTGCCTGTTGCGACTCAAAACACAGAAAATGAAGTTACCGCACTATCCAAAAAGTTCCTAAAACTCTGAAAGTTAATACACAACCGTTGCTGCTGCGCTTCCAGAAAAAAATCTCCTCGTTAACAAAAGATTAAAAACACACAGACGGACACAACGGATCAATATACTCGGACTATGGACTTAAATAAGTTACGTACCGTGAGTTCTTCTCTTCATCCGTGGCTCCTCTTCAGGTACTGCCGAAGCAATGTTGTCCTTCCGTGGCACGCAACGTCCATGCTGCACGTCTTGCAGGAAATGTCTTCTATGAAGTCTTTAAAGTAAAGTGTTTCGACACTTTGGACGACTTATGTCGTACACTTTTCTCCATTGAAGCAATAACCTCGAGATGTTTCTCCGCTGAACTATCCGTACTGTTTCCCTCCGCCATTTTTCGAACGTTTCCACAAAGGAGACGGCGTGGTCACGTGAGTTGCACATGACACATCATTGGCTGGCTCACTGCCACCTCATGAGACTTAGCCTCAGTGCAGCCCTGGCACTGTTTTGTACTGTTTTTGTACTTATTTTAATTATTGTGTTTCAGCTGTTTGTTAATGTTGCAGTTTATAAATAAAGGTTTAGGGGGGGAAAAAAAAGCCTCTGCGCATTGCATACATCCAACGAATCGATGACTAAATTATTCACCAACTATTCTTATAATCGATTTTAATCAGTTTAATTGATTAGTTGTTGCAGCCCTAATATACATATATATATACATATATTTATATATATATATATATATATATATATATACACATACAAACCCCATTTCCATATGAGTTGGGAAATTGTGTTAGATGTAAATATAAACAGAATACAATGGTTTGCAAATAATTTTCAACTCATATTTAGTTGAATATGCTACAAAGACAACGTACCGTATTTCCTTGAATTGCCGCCGGGGCGCTAATTAATTTAAAACATCTTCTCACTCCTGCGCTTACCAAAGGCATGTGGTAAAAGTAAGCATGCGCTAACTATTTTAAAACCTCTTCTCACTCCAGCACTTACCAAAGGCATGCAGTAAAAATTTGAGTGTGATGTAAGCTTGGACCTTAAATCTTACTGAATAGCTCTTAATCTTCTTCCCTTTATGCGATTTGAAATTACTGGTATTGAAATCAGCCTCCTCCATTTTGAAAATGATGACAGGGGAATTGTCACTCGTGACGTCACGAGTTTGACCAGGCGGTAATACTAAGCATGCGCTAATTATTCTGTGAAGCGAGTTTGACCCGGCAGTATTTCAAGCCAGGCGCATACTATATGCCCTGCAGCAATTCAAAGAAATACAGTATTTGATGTTCAAACTGATAAACTTTTTTTTTTTTTGCAAGTCATTAACTTTAGAATTTGATGCCAGCACCACATGACAAAGAAGTTGGGAAAGGTGGCAATAAATACTGATAAAGTTGAGGAATGCTCGTCAAACACTTATTTGGAACATCCCACAGGTGTGCAGGCTAATTGAGAACAGGTGGGTGCCATGATTGGGTATAAAAACAGCTTCCCAAAAAATGCTCAGTCTTTCACAAGAAAGGATGAGGCGAGGTACACCCCTTTGTCCACAACTGCGTGAGCAAATAGTCAAACACTTTAAGAACGTTTCTCAAAGTGCAATTGCAAGAAATTTAGGGATTTCAACATCTACGGTCCATATTATCAAAAGGTTCAGAGAATCTGGAAAAATCGCTCCATGTAAGCGGCATGGCCGGAAACCAACATTGAATGACCGTGAGCTTCGATCCCTCAGACGGCACTGTATCAAAAACCGACATCAATCTCTAAAGGATATCACCAAATGTGCTCAGGAAATCTTCAGGAAACCACTGTCACTAAATACAGTTTGTCGCTACATCTGTAAGTGCAAGTTAAAGCTCTACTATGCAAAGCGAAAGCCATTTATCAACAACATCCAGAAACGCCGCCGGCTTCTCTGGGCCCTAGATCATCTAAGATGCACTGATGCAAAGTGGAAAAGTGTTCTGTGGTCTGATGAGTCCACATTTCAAATTGTTTTTGGAAACACTAGAAGTTAAAGCTGTCCTCAACAAGAAGAAAGCTGCCTTCAGGAGTGGAGACAGGGAGGCAATGAGAGCAGCACAGCGTGAGGTGAAACGACGCGTGAGGGAGGCTAAGGACAGCTACAGGAAGAAGCTGGAGCAGAAGCTGCAGCAGAACATCATGAGGGAGGTCTGGGAAGGTGTGAAAACCATCACAGGCCACAAGACAAAGACCAGAGCTGTTGTGGGGACAATAGAGAGGGCCAATGAGATTAATAACTTCTTTAACCGGTTTAACCAGCCCGTGTCCTCTCCGTCCCCCACTTCCCATCACAGCCAACTCCTCTTCTGCTCCCCTCAACGCACCTCCCCCCCAGCCATGGCAGCACCCTCCACCACCTCTACGCAGACATTAGTCATCTCCGCGGACCAGGTCAGAGGTCAACTGAGGAAGCTACAGCCAAGGAAAGCAGCAGGCCCAGACAAGCTGTGCCCCCGACTCCTGAAGACCTGTGCTGCAGAACTGGGTGAACCACTTCAAAGGATCTTCAACCTCAGTCTGCAGCTGGGAAGAGTGCCCACCCTCTGGAAGACGTCATGCATCTTTCCAGTTCCCAAAAAGAACTGCCCCAGTGAGCTGAACGACTACAGACCAGTGGCGCTCACCTCTCATCTAATGAAGACATTGGAGCGGCTATTTCTCAGCCTCCTCAGACCACTGGTGCAACATGCCCAGAACAGCCTGCAGTTTGCGTACCAGGAAGGCGTTGGTGTGGAGGATGTTATCCTTTACCTGCTACATCGAGCCCACTCACACCTGGATAAGGGAAATGGCACTGTGAGGATCCTGTTCCTGGACTTCTCGAGTGCCTTTAATACCATCCAGCCCCGCCTCCTTCAGGACAAGCTCTACAAAATGCAAGTGGACCCCTGCCTGGTTGCCTGGATTTCGAACTACCTCACCGACAGGCCACAGTACGTCAGACTGAAGGACATCACGTCTAACACTGTGATCAGCAGCACCGTAGCACCGCAGGGAACGGTGCTGGCCCCTCTTCTCTTCACCCTGTACACCGCTGACTTCTGCTACAACTCAGAGCTGTGTCACATCCAGAAGTACGCGGATGACACAGCCATCGTCGGGTGCATCAGGGACGGCAGAGAGGAGGAGTTTCGGAACCTGGTGAGGGACTTTGTTGTCTGGTGCCACACGAACGTCTTGCAGCTCAATCCGTCAAAGACCAAGGAGCTGGTCATTGACTTTGGGAGGTCGAGTCCACGGTCACAACCTATTATGATCGAGGGAGTTGAGGTACAGACCGTGGACTCATTCAAGTACCTCGGGGTTTGGGTGGACAATAAGCTGGACTGGACTGTTAACACGGACCACCAGTACAAGAAAGGACAGAGCAGGCTGTACTTCCTCAGGAGACTGCACTCCTTCAACATCTGTAGAAAACTCCTGTGGATGTACTACCAGTCTGTGGTTGCCAGTGTTGTGTTCTACATGGTAGTGTGCTGGGGGGGCAGTACATCTAAGAAGGACATCTCCAGACTTGAGAAACTGATCAGGCGGGCCGGTTCTACAATCGGAATGAAACTGGACTCACTGGTGACGGTGGCAGAGAAGAGGACTGTGGACAAACTAGTGAGCATCCTGGATGATGCCAGTCACCCTCTGTATAGCGTTATCAGTAGCCAGAGGAGCCTGTTCAGTGCTAGACTGCTTCATCCCAAGTGCAGGACTAATAGACTCAAGAACTCCTTTGTCCCACACGCCATTAGACTGTACAACTCCTCTCTGGGGCGGGGGGTGCAAAACATTAACAGTGCAATACGTTTTCATAACATGGTCACTACTGCCTACTTTGTCTTGTTATATTCTTATTTTACTGTTATATTGTTATTCCCATTGTTTTTATTCTTTTTGTAATATTTCTCTATTTTGTTTCCTTTTAAACCCCCATTATTTACTTTTTACTTTTTTCTTTAAATTGATCTCAACTCTGTACACTGCTGCTGGAATTTTAATTTTCCTGAAGGAACTCTCCTGAAGGAATCAATAAAGTACTATCTATCTATTTATCTATCTATCTATCTATCTAAAACAAGAATGGGAAAGAATTCCACTTTCAAAGTTTCAACAATTAGTTTCTTAAGTTCCCAAACATTTATTGAGTGTTGTTTAAAGAAAACGTGATGTAACATAGTGATGAACATGCCCTTTCCCAACTACTTTTGCACGTGTTGGAGCCATGAAATTTTTATGATTTGCAAGGGAGATGACGTCAGACTGACACCAGGGTGTAGTAATGTCCAAAGATTTATTATATATATATATATATATATATATATATAGTAAACATAAATACATATATATATAATAATTAACAATACTAACAAACTATCGAATGGTGTGTGACAAAATCCAAGAGTTTATGTGTGTGACTGTGTGTGCAGATTAGCTGTTAAGTGTTACCGTAAATGTTGAATGAGGAGCAAAGGAACGAGGCAGTCCATAGGGCATGCAGCGGATGCGGGGTGAGAGAGAGGCGTCAGAGTCGTGGGGTGAGCGAGGAGTCGAGGAATGAGGGAGGCAGTCGAAATTCAGGGCAACTGAAGGTAAACAGGTACACCATGAAAAACTAATTTCCCGCGCCGATCCTTGGGTTCACTCGTCCCTTTTTTAAACTCTCCCTCATCAGTCACAGGTGTGCATAATTGACTGATTGTCTGCAAGCTTGAAGTTGCGTTGTGTGGATCCGCAGAGGAGGGAGACGCAGACTGCGCCTGCGCCGCAGCAGAAATTCAAAGTTAATTATTTGCAAAAAAAATATATAGTTAGAGTTTGAACATCAAATATCTTGTCTTTGTAGTGCATTCAATTGAATATGGGTTGAAAAGGATTTGCAAATCATTGTATTCCGTTTATATTTACATCTAACACAATTTCCCAACTCATATGGAAACGCGGTTTGTAGGTTCATATGTGAACGGTACCCATCAATTATGCAGACAAGTACCGGTACAACAGAGTCAGAAGATTGTGAAGGATTATATTGCTTGTTGTTAAGTTGATTAATGGTTGAAGTACATTATTAACTAGAAAAGCACTCAGGAGAGCGCAATCCTCTGCCATGCTCTTTCTTTCTCTCAAAAAAAAGTGATTTTGGTCAGCTCCAAAATGTAATCACTTGTTCTTTTATCCCGTTCATGACATTTCCTGAAAATTCGTTGAAAATCCATACTAAATTTTGGGGTATCAATAACTGAATGAAAGAAACCGAGTGAACAGTCTTGTTTGTCCTCACGGGGCCGCTAGCAAACACACACATGCATGAACGTAATGTTATGTAGTAGGAGTGGTCTGAATCAGCCCAAAAATCTAATATTTAGTTTCTTGTCCAATGTCTGACATTTCCTGAAAATTTTAAGAAAATCCACTCATAACTCAAAAATGATATCGTTTTTGTAGTGTCCTTCTCCATCTCTATTGAACAATGGCGGCACTTTGCTTTCATTTGATCTGCTTTGCGGTAAAAACAGCTCTTCCCAAACAGGAGACTTAAACCACGAAAGAGGCTTCTTCAAGCGAGCTTCTGCCTGGCACTATCACTAGTATGACTCACGCGAACCAAAATTATTTGTTTAGCTAGTGAACGCTTCCTCTGGAAGTCAGTACTTCTTTGTACTGTACATGTACCGTTACACCCCTAATTACTAAAGCCTTTTGTGTGATTCCGTCTTTGTAATGTTTGTAGGAATGGATGGCCTGGAAAAAGAGAGACGTTTGGTAAAACAACTTTTATTGTTACATCAAGATCATACTATAAAGATGTCAGTAGTTTTTTTGTTGGCTTTTTAAAACTCTTACAGTAGAATTCCAGATTAAACTGTATGAATATTTTATTACAGCCATCAATATTGTCACATTATTGTTGAGATTTGGTGAAAATGTGCATTTTAACAGTAGAATAGAACAAAAATATCTCAATCGCTGCCAGTGGATTTGACCACAACCGTGTTTTGTTCAAGCAAAGGAATTCCGTAACACTTCAGAACGCAGATACGTTTATTGCCATTATTGGTATAAAACAGGTTAAGCTTTTTGTTTTCATGATTACTGTTCACTTATTTGTAGTGTTATGATCATACCTACCTTTGAAAGTAAACTAGGTAAGGGAAAGGTGAAAGGGTAAAGATAAAGCAAAGGTAAATGGATGCTGAAAGTGGTAATTAAAAGGTCAAAGGTAAATAGAAGGTAAAATGTGAAATATAGACAGTAAAATTAAGTTAATCAAAAGGTAAGTAGTCATTAAAAGGTCAGAGGCAAATGAAAGATAAAATATGTATACAAAGTCAAATTAAGTTAAACAGAAGGTAAATAAAAGGTAAAAGAAGGCAACGAGGAGGCAATATAATTAAAAGGTAAAATGTATTTGGTAAACAAACTAAAAGAAGGTAAATAGTAGGTTAAAGTAGTAAATAGAAGATAAAAAGAAGTTAAATAGAAGTTATAAGAAGGAATATAGAAGGTGAAATTAAGTTAAGCAGAAAGTAACCAAAAGGTAGAATAAGGCAACCAGAGGCCATATAATTAAAAAGTAAAATTTGGTAAACATAAACTAAAAGAAGGTAAATTAGGTTAAAGTAGTAAATACAAGTTAAATAGAAGGTAAAATAAGGATTATAGAAGGTAAGCAACTATAAAACAAGGTAAAAAGAGGTAAATAAAAAGTAAAACAAGTTAACTGGAAAGTAAATAAGGTAAATCAAGAGTAAACAAATGGTATACCTGTAAAGAAGGTAAAACAATGTAAAAGACAGTTAATTAGAAGGTAAAATAAGTTAAAAGATAAAAGGAATATAGAAGGTAAAAGACGCTCAAATAAGGTAATGATGGTTATGGCAAGTACAAAAATCTTTATTTTAGCTATTTTTCCTAAAATAGGCATTGAGACCACAAAGTGTGTTTTATCTGATCACTCCATTATTCGAACTAACTAATCACTAGATTATGATCATACCTACCTATCAATGTTTGCATTTCAAAATATGGGAACTCTCTCCGGAAAATGGGTAGAAATATTGAAATGTAATTTGCATCTCAAATTGCCTTTAACCCCTTTTAAAAAAACTTTCAGCTTTCGACGAAGGAAATCCACTCCAACACATATGCATAGCAGTCAGCAAAGAGAAGTGAGGAACTGAGCAATATTGGGAAAATCTCATTTCTGGGCTCTTTCACTGCTATTAGTTGAGTCCTTTTTCAAGTTGGCTCATGACATTTATTCTTCGTTGTTACATAAAGTACAGTGGAACCTCAATGTACAAACTTATTTGGTTCTTAACTAGGGTTTGTAAATTAAAAAGTGTGTATAGTGATGCAAATTTTCCATAATCAATGTAAATGTAAATAATAGGTTTCAACCTCGATAAGTCTGCATTTAGGTGAAGATTTGTGCACTTTGAACACAATATGAAGTACTGCATACCAAACAAAATGTGATGATCAACTTTAATTTATTAACAAGCCAAAACAATAACTGGCTAAATTGTCCTGTATGCGCTGCTCTGCCAACACTGGCACACACACACGTCCCTTTTGGTGCCCTCACGAACAATCTAAAATCACAAAAATCCATTATTTAACAACCATATACATGACCTTGGTCTCAGTACTGCTGCATTTGTGGCAATTTCAAGGATTTTGTGCAATCAAAGTCAACATTTTCTGAACCGAATTATTGAGCGTAGAAAATTTAAGAAGGAAGAGGACAAGTATTTTGGCTCTGGCAGTTTTATGGGATATTTTTGCTTCAATGTCTGCTTGAAGAGCGTGTGTGAGCAAGCAGTCGGAGACAGTAGTGGTGAAACTTTCACGTGAGTTCCGAAAACATTTTTTTTTCCTCCTGTTAACTGCTTCGTTGTCAACTATTTATTTAATAATCATCTATTTTGGCGAATAATTATGACGCTTATCACTTTTTGCTGACATTCTGGTCTGATGAATGCAACCAGAGGGCGGGAGCGTTCACATAGAGGATGGATCGCATATATATGCGATTTATATCCACATACAGAAGAGGCCTGGGTCGGATACGGAAACATTTAGAATTGCTTTGTTCACACTGACATGAAACAATAATAAGACGTCAACATAAAAACTGTTTGGCAAAAAAAATTCCAGCACAAACGAATGGGACAAGTTTGGGGAGATTTTGACTTGGTAAGGAGCTGGTTATGAATAATTATACATTATTACCAAAAACTATAATCATTTTTTTTTTAATCCGCATAAACAAATGGCAGTGTTATTTTAACATTTGCAATTATACGGGGGACCAACCTCACACAGGCAAAGATAGTAAGTCTGCTATTTGTTAAAATATTTTACAAAGTTTGGATTTTTTGCAGAAATGCCTTCTCTGATGCTGAGAAAAACACAGGATTTCCTGTCAAACGGAAGGTTGACTGGTATGATTATTTGGAGTGTGAATCTTTGGACACCTAACCATTCGATCTGATTCCTGGCGTGACTATTCCATTCAGAATCGATTCCGATTCAACACGATTCTCGCAATGTATTAGTTGATATAATTACAATAAAACAGGTTACATGTTCCAAAACCTTCTTCTGGTTGCATGGAGATGGCCTAAAAATGTTTCTTATATAAATATATACATATGGAACCTTGATTGACAACATAAAAAAAGACTATTCCAAGGAGTACTGTACATCAATGGCGCTGACAAGTATGGAAGAATGAATAGACAGGCTTCTTACTACAGCAAGTTTTAATTGTGAAAAGACTGGATATTTCTGGGAAACAATGCCAGAGCATACTTATTCCACAGATAGGGAACATTTTCTCTCTGGCTGCAAGCACGGAAGGGGGTGGAGGCCCCCCAAGCTCCTCTTTGACGTTAATTTAAGTAGATTTGACCTTTTTTAAATACTTATTGTAGCATTATGGTTGTTAAAGGTTTTTAGGATTTCTGATGGGTTTGTCTGTGTGTGCAGCTTGGCAGGGCAGTGCATACATTACACTTCTGTTATTAAATAGAAAGTTCTTATGCTTGTTTGATTTACAGTACTCTATATAACCTAGTATTGTGTTCAAAGTGCACCAAGCTACACTAAATAGGGACTTTTGGCCAGGCTGTAACCCATTTTTCATATTTACATTGTTTATTATTGTCACGGCTGGTTATACCAGTCCGTGCCTTTATGTTGGGTTTTGTTGGTGTCCGTCTGTGTTTAGTACTTATTCCTGTCCTGCGCTCTTGTTTTGGTTACACTTCTTGTTGTGTTGGTGTTTTTTCATAACTACTTTAAACATGCCTTAGTTCAAGCACTTTTTCCTTCACCTTTTTTCTGTTTGTGATTAAGACTATTTAAGTAGAGTGTGAGCCACCATACTTTGTTGGGACTTTGTCTGGAATGGATATTTTTCATGTGGACGCTCTCTCCTCCTGTTGTGAGTTTTGCTTTATTCCAGCATTCTGTTTTGTTGTTATGCACCTGTCAGTTTTAGTTTCGTTTTTGCATAGCCCTCCCTTTGCTTCGGTGCCTTCCCAGCAGCACTCATCTTTGTTTGTTTTGAGCATCAATAGATACTTTTACCTGCACGTTGCCTCCTCAGTCTTCTGTATCTTGGGAACACGCCACTAATTGCCGTCATGCGACCCGAGTGCCACATTATAAGGAACTCTGCTTCACTATATGTACTTTTCCATTTACAAACTCAGTTGAAGAACCATAACGTTTATAAACAGAGTTTCCACTATATACTAATAAAAATTGTGAATCGATCTAGAATCAAGATGAATAAGAATCGATTTTTTGTGCACTTTTAATGATTACGACGACCAGAGTTTTACCCTAGAACAGAATATTTCTTACCTGGGAACAACAGGATTTTAACTGTCTTGAGATCAAATTAAGTTTTTGTGTTATTTGCAGTCAGTTGTTCTATTTATTCAAGTGTTAAGGGAGAAGCCCAAGCTCCAGCAGCCACATCAAGACAGCACATTCTCCTTGCGAGACAACTTCCAAGTAGCAAGACCTTCTTGCCCCGGGCAGTTCAATGTAAGATTACTAACGAAACACAAGCTCATTACATATGAGGAATTAACCCTTGTCACTGCTCACTCAGCCCTGCATAGAAACGCCTGCTTGGGATCCTGTGGGAGCCCTGGCTGGGTTACGTCTGGACTTGGAGCAGATGGATAGAGGCAATCAAAGGGCTTATCAATGTAGCCAGAAGTTGGCGACAGATGACAGGTGCCAGAGCATGCTGGTCAGTCAAAAGTTGGACCGCAACGTGTGCTCATTCGCTGAAACGTCTGTTACAGGGCTGAATGGGCGCCAGTGGGAACCCAGCTCCAGACCGAGATCTACAAATTGACAGGAGATGAAGTCAAGTACAGTGAGTGTCTGTCGCCACAACCTGAGCAGGACCACACCCTGATGTCCATTAAGGGTAGCAAAGAACCGTCAGCTGCTGGAGAGAATCCCTTGGAAGTTCCGGACGTGAACGATGATACTGCTGTCTCAAGCATTGAAAAACAATGCGGCATCATGAAGAATGATGACACCATCATCTGTGTGTTTAAAGATCAGAAGACCCAAATCAGTGAGGCTAGCTCGGGTCCACCTGAAACACATGTAGCCACCTCCGCGGTGGATTCCGAGCTTATGAAATTAAGCACCGCCAACAAGTGGACTAGCAGTTTGCCTTGTGTAGCCTCCTGCGGTATCATGGTGGGCCCTCCATTCTCCAACCGTTCATCAGCCTTCACTCAAACTGAAGGTCAGGGTACGGCCGACAAGAACGTAATCACCGAGGTGCACATGTCTGACCTGGACTATATCGCTCAGGTGAGCTTGGAACCAGAGATCTATAAAGCTCTAATTAAAGGATTACGGTATATTGAAAAATAACCATTCTACGAGAGTCAACGGGGTACAAAAGGGTCCCCGAGAACTACAATGTATACTCAGTAGCTTGTGCTAAAAATAACTTGGCAAAGAAAATTCATCCATCCATTTGCTCGTCCCTTTAGAGGTCGTGGGGGTGCTGTAGTCTAACCCAGCTGCACTCGGGCGGAATGCAGGGTACACACTAGACAAGTCGCCAACTCATTTCAGGGCCAACAGACAATGCACGTTTTAAAATTAAGTCCTTTTCAACTCTTATTTATTCCAACTAAGTTTTGAAATAAACATTCTGTTGCACAGTGTCATCTTCAAAGACAATAAAAAGACCCAAGAAGGTCCCAGGTCCTTCCAAGGGTTTAAGGCTTCCAAGGATGAATACAGCTTCCGTCAACCTAGTTTCTGCTGTTGTGTCCTTTGGCAAGACACAAGTCACACACTCTACCTTAGGCCAGAATGTGAAAGATAGCTTCTCAGTGTAATGCACTTTGAGCTACTAGAACATAAATTGCATTATAAATCTAATCCATTATTATTATTATTATTATTATCACTACCCAAATGTTATTTTTAATAATGTAAAATATTGTATGTTTATAAAAATCTATCATGCTCCTTTTTTTGAGACAAGACGCTCAAACCCTTGTTTTTCAATTTGTTGATGCCACCTCAGATCTGCCCCTTGCTAGATGAGGCCTGCATGTCCACATCTTCGTGACCAAACAGTCTTTGCTACATATACTAAAGGGGAACTGCACTTTGGGAATTTTGCCCATCTTTCACAATTCTTATGTATACACAATTTATGTTGGTTTATGCACTCTTAAGTAAATGCAAGCAAAAGTCAGCTTACAATGTAGTCAGCGGCAATCACTCTATTCTGCTTATAAAGCGCTTAAAAACACATCCAAACACAATGTTTTTATGCAGACTAAGTATATATGTAATGTAATTACATTCATAACATGTAATATATACTTGATGTAAGTATATATGTAATGTACTAACATTCATAATATGTAATATCAACATGATATAAGTATATGTAATGTACTAACATTCATGATGTTATATATATAAATGATGTAAGTATATATGTAATGTAGTAACATTCATTATATGTAATTTTACATGATGTAAGTATGTAATGTAGTAACATTCATAATATGTAATATTTACATAATGTAATTATATCTGTAATGTAGTAACATTCATGACATGTAATATTTACATGATGTATGTATATATGTAACGTAGTAACATTCATAATATGTACTTATTTTGCTAATTTTAAGCATTTTAAAAACGCTTTAACGTTCGCTTTGAATACAACCCATGCAGGCTTCATGAGAGAAAAGCATAACACAACATCATGTAATGTACAATGTCTGCTCTCACTTGGATGCCTATTGTTAGGATGTTGATATATTCTTGTTTAAAAGAAGAATAACTCATAATGCTTGTGAAGACAAGTGGTGTGTAACAAAACTTTTTTTTTTTTTGCCATTTGACATTTGTCTGTCAGCTCTTAAATGTACCAACTTCTCAGTTTATGTCGACATCATTTTAATAACCAGATAAGAGGCATGATTTATAATCTACAATAAACATTTCATGAGCGCCGAAGCGAGAAAGCAGCTCACCAGCTAATGTCAACACAACAGTTTAAGGATGTTACCTCGCTCTGATCAATGCACCGCTAAATGTCGGTCCTTAACTTGCTCAAAAAGTTTCATTAAGTCTTCTTATTCATATACTTTTTCAAATGTTGTAATCAGACCATATTTTCAGTATGTTAGATGGATTTTTTTACCTGACATGTTTCGACTGTCATCTGCATTCTTCTTCAGGAGGGTCACCTGACCACTGTGACGTGTTGCTTCTCAGCTGTTCTTATAGGCGTGGCTGACCAGGCAGACCTGTCATGTCATGTCTACCCCATTTGATGGTTAATGGAGGAGGGAGTCCCAGGTATGCGAGAGCATGAATGCTCCCTCATCCCAATTGATGATTTCTTTGGGCGGTTTCCTTAGTTCGATGGCCTCCTTAATCCATCGTTTGAATTTGTTACCTTCTGTCCTGATGATTTTGCCGTTGTCTTGGTCCATGATGTGGTTATTTATTTAGCCAGGATCTGATATGGCTGAATATCTTAAGATTTCCTGTTCGGATTTTTGTTTTTGGCTCTAGTTGTCTCTTTTTCGTATTCTTTCTGATGTTCTTTCTTCCTTGTGTTGAATGTCCTCCCTATTTCTCACAAGAAGGTTTTTTTTTTGCATGATTTGGTAAAAATTCCATCTAATATACTGAAAATATGGTCTGATTCATATAAAATTTTAAAAGTAGGTCATTAAAGTTAAGGCTTTGAATAACAATAACGCTAATACTCAGGTCATGAAATGTACAGCATTTTGGATGGTTATTTATTGGGGTTTGTGTTTATCTTTGAAAATGACTTAATGACATGGCAGTAAGAATGCATTAAAAAAAAATTGTCTCATTAGGATTGTCAATGATTAGCATTATGTTCCTAATACAGTATTGTGGTACCTTATGGCCCTATTTAAACTTAGTTTTTTAACACTGAAATAATTGACATGATTTTTTATATTTCAGCAATTTAGCCAACTCCAGGCGGCCCCGGAAGGAAGACAACAAACTGATAAAAGGTGTGAAAAGGAAACTGATGAATTTGTTGAGTTTTATGTTGACACGGTTGTGACCATCCAGTCAGGATTACCGACCACGCGAACAGTGCAACTGTGTCCAACGCGCTCGCAGGGCGGAACTGAGCGTGCTGGCCCTGCAGTATCACTTGTGCCGAATGCAATGCTGGGCTCTCCGATTGCAGGATAACACCAATCAAATGTAAGATGGTTTCCTTCTGGATGACAGGATACATGTGTCATACATAACTTATGTTCTCCTCTTAGGGACACTGAACTTCCTGCCAGCATTGTGGCTGCTCTGCAAAAACTGGATTGTGACTACAATCAGATGCGAGAGAAGATCCTGGCAGGCGTTCATCTGGAGCATCTCAAACCTTTGTCCGCTGGCTGTGACAGGACTCCTTGCATCCCCGTAATGTCAACTTGTTGCTGAGTAGACAAAATGATGGGTCCCGTTCTAATGCTCTGTTACTGCTTTTTTAGATTGACCACGTCTTAGAGGCTGTGTCACAATGGTATGTTTGCACATGCTGCCATACAGTACTACTACAGTGGATCCTCCATTTACAAACTTCTTGAACGGGTTGAATCGGGAAAACTTTGTTTAGTGAAGCAACTGTCTCCATAAGAAACAATGGTAATATGAGTAATGAATAGTTAATGTTTTAGTGAAGGTTTGTACACGTTAAACACAATATTAAGTGCTATACAGTACTGTATATTAAGGTTGTATGGCATAGTACTGGTCTAGTTACTACACTATAAAGTACCGTTTCGCCATATTTTTTTTACAGGCACGACGGCGTGTCGTCGTCACGTCATAACATTGCTGGTTTTACGAGCAGAGGAGCATGTTCGGCAGCGCGGACACATGGAGTACTTTCAAGCAGACAGTGTGTAGACAGAAAAGGGAAAATGGACGCATTTTGGCTTAAAAACTAAAGATAAAGGCGAAGCTATAACATTGAAACGCCTTACAGAAGAGGTGCTCTAAGACATTGCTAGCTAGTTAGCGGCTAATATCCATCCACAATTGGCAGTGTTTTAGCTACTTCTAAATCATTAATCCTGGCCTCCATGTTGACAAACTACGTTTTTTACATGTATCACTGGAGGATGAGGAATAGCTAAACATGCTTCACTATAGGAGGATACAATAGCTCACCTGCCTCACAATGTAAACAAACGCCATGGGTGGATCTAGACCTGACATCCACTGTAATGATACCAAGTACAATAGTCTATCTAGTAGATACTGCTATGATAACATCAATATTTTTTAGGATCACAAAATCTTTCTTCCTTTTTTAAAAATTGACATTGTTTATAAACTCAGGACATATGTCCCTGGACACATGAGGACTTTGAATATGACCACTGTATGATCCTGTAACTACTTGGTATCTGATCGATACCTAAATTTGTGGTTTCACCCAAAACGAATGTAAAGTATCAAACAAAAGAATAAATGATTATTACATTTTAACAGAAGTGTAGATTGAACATGTTAAAAGGGAAAATAACCGGATATTAACATAACAGTAAATTAACAAGTAGATTAATAATATTTTTTTTACAGTTTGTCCCTCATAATGTTTACAAAATAATAGCATGATAAATGACACAGAATGCATCTTTTTCCAAAAAAGTCTGGTTTCCTCACAATTGAAACTTGCTGTAGTACGAAGTCTGCCTCGTCAATTCTCCGATACTTCTGGGCACCATTCTTCGTCTGTTGAGTTTTTGAGATTCGCATAGAGTTATCACAATGGACAAAACTTGTCAAAAGGCGAAAAACAGGAAAAAAACACACGTTGAATAGGAAGTGATTAGTAGAGTACTGCAATATGCAGCGAGTGACGTGGAGGGCTCCGCCTCCTCACTAAAATGCCACGCCCTGCTTTTTGCTTGCAGGCCCAACACAAAATGGAATGTTGGTACACAAAGACACATTTGGCGCCGTCTGAAACAGTGGTTCTTAACTTTGTTGGAGGCACCGAACCCCACCAGTTTCATATGCGCATTCAACGAACCCTTTAGTGAAAAATATATATATATATTTTTTTCAAATTCAAGACAAAGTTGTGTGTCTTTGGTAACACTTTAGTATAGGGGAACATATTCTAAGTAACAAAGACTTAATTTAGAGTTATTTGGACACTAGGGGAACATATTCTAAGTAATAGAATATGTTGGTTATTTGGTTAGGGTCAGGGTTATAAGGCCATGCCTCATAAGGCATTAATTAGTACTTAATGACTAGTTAAGAACTAATATTTTACTAATTTGCATGTTAATAAGTAATTAATTAATGGTCAATATGTTCCCCATACTAAAGTGTTACCATATTTTTTTTACAAAATCAACCGTGCATGGACATCACCTTGTTCAAACAACAAAACTAAGACAGTGCATAAACTCACAACAAATTACACACTTGCAAATCAGTCAGCTGTTGCCGTATCTGTAATATGCCAACAGGGAGAAGTTTGTATTTACACAAAGAGTCGGGTGTGTTTTGATCTCCGCCGAACCCCTAGGGTTCGATCGAACCCTGGTTAAGAACCACTGGTCTAAAAGTTTGCAAATAGTTTCGTGAATCGAGGTTCTCCTATACTACCTTTGCATGAATGTTACCTTTTTTTTTTTAATTGTTTGATTGAATTTGAAGGAGCTCCGAGGTTACGCAGAAAGCGAAAAGCCCAGACGAAGACAGCTGCAGACAGGTACACTGCCAGTTGCCTTGTTGAAATAGTTCAAACATCACTTGTGTGCTCCCCAGGGTGCTCCAAGAAGGACCAGTGTGGTCCACCAGATCCAAATGGTCTGTGCCAAGTCAAGGAGCCCTGTCACAATTGTCTCCAAGGACAACGGTACCACTTTTGTGCAAACACTCTTAGAGAAGAGAGTATTCAAACAACCGTGTCTCACGTTTGTTTGTGCCAACACAGGCGAGGCGTGGTATGATGCCGAGGAAGACTTCCATCCAACCTCGGCACCTGAGCTGTCAAAAGGTAAGACCTCTGTTCTACACCAGCAGTACCCGACCCTGACTTGGTGTTCACAGACCCAGGATTGGGCAAGGAAGCCATGAGGCCGTCTGAAGTGGGTGATTTTAACCTGACACAGGTGAATATTGTGCTGCCAGTGTATGGCCAGCATAGGGGGGTGTTGGCCTTAAATGAGGTCAAACATGTTCTCTGCAGGTGACCACGCGGCCTTCTGTCCAGACAAGCTTGGTGGTCAGCAGCACACCCACCCCAGGTGGAACCTTTGTGCCCCAGCGCTACGGGACCATGAACACGTTCGACACCCTGATGGCAGAGCTGACCCACTTCCACCCAGACGTGGGAAGGCAGAGGATTGTGGGGGCTCTGGAGGAGCTGTGGAACACG
The DNA here is from genome assembly GCF_033978795.1 of Nerophis ophidion. Taxonomy (NCBI): domain Eukaryota; kingdom Metazoa; phylum Chordata; class Actinopteri; order Syngnathiformes; family Syngnathidae; genus Nerophis; species Nerophis ophidion. The sequence goes on from NC_084629.1 coordinate 19,190,860, forward strand.
TACCAAAGTGCCCTCTGTCCCCTGCCCCTCAACATGATAAGACAGATGGCCTCCGACCTCCTGAGCAGGCCTGGTGTAGGAAAGATGCACTCTCAATGAGGAAGAGTAGCATGTTTTTTTTTATTTGTGGAGGCAACTGTTTTTGTTTGTAGTTCGTTCTCCTGCAATTAAAATGACAATGAGGCAGGTCAGTTAATGTCTCAGTAAGAGTTGCCTTGTTTTACACCGTCTAATGAGGAAGTTATTTTGTTCATGCAACTGTTTTTGTTTTGGTTGTAGTTTGTTCTCCTGTAAATACAATGACAATGAAGCAGGTTAATGTCAGTTCAAGTTTGTTTGCAATTGAAACAGTTGAAGAAATGTGCAGCAGTTTCCAATAACGGGGAAAATAGAATTTTATGAATAAACAAACTTGAAAGCATTTAGTATATCTCTATGTGGAACTGAATTATGGAATGTAATAAGGAACTTAATATTCAAATGTAATAAGGAACAGTACAAGAACATGGTGCTCACAAAGAACTACTGAAGCACGGTGACTGAAATTATTGGACTCTGTTCACTCCTTTAAACATTGAACAATTTGAGTGAAATTGTTACCATCCATCCGTCCATTTTCTACTGCTTATTCCCTTATGGGGTAGCTGAGATAGTCGCGGGCGCCTATCTCAGCTACAATCGGGCGGAAGGCGGGGTATACCCTGGACAAGTCGCCACCTCATCGCAGGGCCAACACAGATAGACAACATTCACACTCACATTTGCACACTAGGGCCAATTTAGTGTTGCCAGTCAACCTATTCCCAGATGCATGTCTTTGGAAGTGGGAGGAAACCCACGCGTTCACGGGGAGAACATGCAAACTCCACACAGAACGATCCCGAGCCTGGATTTGAACCCAGGACTGCAGGAACTTCGTATTGTGAGGCAGATGCACTAACCCCTCTGCCACCGTGAAGCCCTTGAAATTGTTACGTTGATGTTAAAACTCCAAAAACGTCATTTACATGGTTGTGGAAATGAAGAGTTAGGAATGGAGGCCTGTTTCCGCCACAAAAAAATACCCCAATAGTAGGTCATAATTATGAGACAAAAAGTCATGATTATAAAATTGTCAGTTATATGCTAAAAGCCAAAATTAAGTCCTAATTATGAGGTATAAACTGAAATTATGCAATAGTTATAAATATGAGTTTGACAATTATGAGACAAAAATGTTGAAAGTGAGATTAAGATGAAAAGAAATACAATTATGTATCAGTCACAAATATGGGATAAACAGTCATGAGAAGTCGAATTGTTACAAAAGTAATGAGAAATATGAGTCATAATTATGAGATAAGAATGTAGAAATTATGAAATAAATAATTGAATAAAAGTCGAAATTATGAGATGAACCATAATTATAAGATACAATTTGAAATGATGCCATAGTTATAAATATGAGATAGTCCCAATCATGAGATGAATCAAAATTGTTAGATTCACATCGAAATTTTGAGGAAAAAACTCATGAAATGAATCAAATTTTTGAGTCATAATTATGACATAAATCGAAATTATGAGATAAGCATGTAGAAATTATGAAGTAAATCATAATTAAAAAAAATAAATTATGAAATAAACCATAATTATGAGATTATCAGTAATGAGATAAAATGTCAAAATTGTGATTTAGTCATGAGATTTCAAAAATTGCAATTATGCGATAAATATGAGATAAAGTCAATCACGTGATAAATTTAAGTTATGAGGAAAAGTCTACATTTTTCAGAAAAGTCATGAGAAAGTCATAACCATGGGATAAAAATTTAAAATTATGAGACAGTCATAATTATGGGATAGAACACCCGAAATGTTTAGATAAAATGTTGAGAGATAAAGTCGAAATTATTAAATCATAATTTAAAATCAAAATTAAGAAGAACGGAGAAATTTTGCGATGAACCATAATTATGAGATAACGTCATGAGAAAGTCTAAATTGTGAGATAAAAAGTTGAAACTATGCAATAGTTGTAAATATGAGAAAGTCACAATCATCAGTAAAATCAAAATTATTAGATTAAAAAGTCAACATTTTCAGGAGAAACTCATTGAACGAATCACATCTTGAGAAAATCTTATGTGATTAAAAAATCAAAATTATGAGAATGTCGTGAGATAATGTTGAGATTATGAAATAAATCAAAATTAGATAGGCGGCACCCGTCAGGGATGTCCACTTAGCCCTCTTCTTTTTGCCATAGCTATTGAGCCGCTAGCCATAGCAATAAGAAATAACCAGTCTATACATGGCATTACAAGGTTCGGCACAGAGCATAAGTTGTCATTATACGCTGATGATCTGTTATTATTTGTGTCCAAAGCTGAGACTACTATTCCCCTTATTCGGGGCCTCCTCGCGAAATTTGGAGAAATCTCAGGATATAAACTGAACCCACAGAAGAGTGAAATACTGCCACTGATTATGACCACCACAACACTACAAAATACCACAGTACCCTTTAAATTGGCCCTTAACAGCATTGTCTACCTTGGGATCACTGTAACAAGGAATGTTTGTGACCTCTTTAAAAATAACTTTAATACACTAAAACACAACGTTCAACAGGACTTAAACAGCTGGTCATTTCTTCCACTCTCGCTGGTAGGGAGAGTGAATGTAGTCAAAATGGTGGTGTTTATATCTCTTTCAGAACCTCCCTGTATTCATTTCCAATGCTTATTTTAAAAAGCTAGACTCAATGATATCATCTTTTATCTGGAACAACAAGAAACCCCGTTTACGTAAAGAACACTTGCAGAAGCTAAAGCAGGATGGTGGCCTTGCACTCCCAAATTTTCGGAAATATTACCGGGCAACTAATCTTTGTGTTCTATCCTTTTGGTCACATCATCACTCGGATTCTAGCGTACCAGCGTGGGTGGAAATGGAGAAACTTTCATGTAGCCCCTCGTCCCTGTCTGCTTTAATTGGTGCGGCAATTCCACTTCCTCCAAACACAAAACTCAATAATCCTATCGTTCATAGCTCCATTAAAATATACACACAATTTAGAAAACATTTTGGACTCCCAAGTTATGAGTCTCCCCAGCCCAATAGCATCAAACACATTCTTTCCTCCATCATTGCTGGGTGCTACATTTAGGGTGTGGGAAAGGCAGGGGCTGAAAACGTTCCAAGATCTTTATATTGGAAATGTTTTTGCTTCTTTTAAACAATTATCTGTTAAATATAAATGACCACCCTCTCATTTGTTCAGATACTTAGAAGTAAGGCACTTTGTGTCTGCCTCCATCCCGGGGTCCCCTGCCAAACCTCCTGATAATGTCATAGACGAGGTAATATCTTTTAACCCAACCAAAAAAAAAGCCATTTCTGTAATGTTACGCTTGATATCTGGTTTGGGCTCTCCCTTCATGTCGGCTATCAAAGAGGTTTGGGAACATGATCTCAAAGTTCGTATTGCTGAAGCAGAATGGACTAAAGTTCTAAAACAAATTAATTCATCCTCCATGTGTGCGAGGCACGCTCTAATTCAGTTTAAAGTGGTACACAGAGCTCATATTTCTAAATCTAAGCTTTCCAAAATGTACCCTGATATTGATCCAACATGTGATAAATGTAAAGCCGATGAAGCCACTTTAATACACATGCTGTGGACCTGTCCCAAAATAAAGAAATATTGGGAAGGTATATGTGAAGCACTCTCTTGTGTACTCGGGGTTAACATTACATTGAATCCTCTTTTGCTGCTTTTTGGGGTCACTGGGGATGGGTCAGGATTACCTGTCGGTGGTCAAAGGCTCATTGCCTTTTCAACCTTATTAGCGCGCCGCTTGATCCTCTTGAAATGGAAGGAAGCTGCCCCACAGTTTCACACTGGGTAAAAGACGTTTTATATCATCTCAAACTACAGAAAATTAGACTTGTGATGAGGGGTTCTGAAAGGAAGTTTTATCGGGCGTGGAGATGTTTTCTGACCTTTTTTGACCAACCATCAACAAAGATACAACAGTGATTTTTATTTTTTTAACAGTATTCTGGTTGGTTTACATACTGAAAGTCTACGTACAGTATATTTATGTTTTATGTCATTACTGTATAAGTGACAGTCTAAGCAAGGTTTATTTTTTATTTTTATTTTTTTTATATTTTTGTTTTTTTTGTGTTCCTTTCTGGGGTGGATGTTTGTTCTTTCTCTTCTATGCATAAGTATTGTTATTTCTATCCATCCATCCATTTTCTACCGCTTATTCCCTTTTTGGGGTTGCGGGATGCGCTGGCGCCTATCTCAGCTACAATCGGGCGGAAGGTGGGGTACACCCTGGACAAGTCGCCACCTCATCGCAGGGCCAACACAGATAGACAGACAACAGTCACACTCACATTCACACACTAGGGCCAATTTAGTGTTGCCAAAGAACCTATCCCCAGGTGCATGTTTTTGGAAGTGGGAGGAAGCCGGAGTACCCGGAGGGAACCCACGCATTCACGGGGAGAACATGCAAACTCCACACAGAAAGATCCCGAGCCTGGATTTGAACCCAGGACTGCAGGAATTTCGTATTGTGAGGCAGACGCACTAACCCCTCTTCCACCGTGAAGCCTATTGTTATTTCTATTTTAGCTTTATTTGATTTGATTTAATTTTCCTTTTTGAAAAAAAAAAAAAGTTTATTGCTGTTTTTCTGTTCTGGTCATCTCTGTTTAAACATTAATAAAAAAATCAAACACCAAAATTAGATAGGTACCAGCGCCCCGCCGCGACCCCAAAGGGAATAAGCAGTAGGAAATGAATGGATAAGATGTAGTACGCATTTTTAGATAAAATGTCGAAATCATAATTATGAGATGAAACATTTTAAATATGCTTTATTCATAAATATGAGATAAGTCGACATTGTGGGAAAAAGACATGAGACAAGTTGAACTTATGAGATAATGTCGAAATTATGAGATAAGCCATAATAATGGTATACAAAACAGTTGAGACAATTACAATTGGGATGACCATTAGAATACTTTCATTAATGGCGGACAATGTTTCATAGTATAGTACATGGGTCACCAACACGGTGCCCGCGGGCACCAGGTAGCCTGTAAGGACCAGATGAGTCACCCGCTGGCCTGTTCTAAAAATAGCTGAAATAGCAGCACTTACCAGTGAGATGCCTCTATTTTTTAAATGTTATTTATTTACTAGCAAGCTGGTCTCGCTTTGCTCAACATTTTTAATTCTAAGAGGGACAAAAGTCAAATAGAATTTGAAAATCCCCAAAAATATTTTGAACACTTGGTCTTCACTTGTTTAAATAAATTCATTATTTTTTTTACTTTGCTTCTTAGCAAAAAGTACAACCTTAAAAATTATTTTAGGATTTTTAAACACATATACCTTTTTACCTTTTAAATTCCTTCCTCTTCTTTCCTGACAATTCAAATCAATGTTCAAGTAATTTTTTTTATTGTAAAGAATAATAAATACATTCTGATTTGATTCTTCATTTAAGCTTCCGTTTTTTCGACGAAGAATATTTGTGAAATATTTCTTCAAAGTTATTATGATAAAAATAAAAATTAAATATTCTGGCAAATCTATAAAAAACTGTAGAATCACATTTAAATCTTATTTCAAAGTCTTTTGAATTTATTTGAAATTTTTTGTTCTGGAAAATCTAGAAGAAATAATGATTTGTCTTTGTTAGAAATATAGCTTGGTCCAATTTGTTATATATTCTAACAAAGTGCAGATTGGATTTTAACCTATTTAAAACATGTCGTAAAAATTCTAAAAAAACCAAAAACCTTCCGTAAAAGGGAAAAAAATGTACGGCAGAATGACAGACAGAAATACCATTTATATATATATATATATATATATATATATATATATATATATATATATATATATATATATATATATATATATATATATATATATATATATATGTACGGCAGAATGACAGACAGACATACCATTTATATATATATATATATATATAGATTTATTTATTAAAGGTAAATTGAGCAAATTGGCTATTTCTGGCAATTTATTTAAGTGTGTATCAAACTGGGAGCCCTTCGCCTTAATCAGTACCCAAGAAGTAGCTCTTGGTTTCAAAAAGGTTGGTGACCCCTGGTTTGGACAGTACAGAAAAAAACTGAACATTGAAAGCAACATCATTGCTGATTTTACGTAAGAAGTCGCGCATGCGTAGACAACACTTTCATCTTTGGACAACACGATTTTGATCCCTTTTAAGATTTAATTTTATTATTACTATTATCTTCAGCTCTCACTGGATCGGTTCGCAGCCGAGTGTGAAGCGACCGGAATGAGAATCAGCACCTCCAAGTCCGAGTCCATGGTTCTCGCCCGGAAAAGGGTGGAGTGCCATCTCCGGGTTGGGGAGGAGACCCTGCCCCAAGTGGAGGAGTTCAAGTACCTAGGAGTCTTGTTCACGAGTGAGGGAAGAGTGGATCGTGAGATGGACAGGCGGATCGGTGCGGCGTCTTCAGTAATGCGGACGTTGTACCGATCTGTTGTGGTGAAGAAGGAGCTGAGCCGGAAGGCAAAGCTCTCAATTTACCGGTCGATCTACGTTCCCATCCTCACCTATGGTCATGAGCTTTGGGTCATGACCGAAAGGATAAGATCACAGGTACAAGTGGCCGAAATGAGTTTCCTCCGCCGGGTGGCGGGGCTCTCCCTTAGAGATAGGGCAGGAGTCGGGAACCCTTTTAGCTGAGTGAGCCAAAAAGCCAAATATTTCAAAAAGTATTTCCCTAAGAGCCAAATAATAATTTTCTTAACACTGAAGACTAAACGTGTGCATTTTTAAGTAAGACCAACATTTCTAGGGTATAAGAGGTCTCTTATTCTTTGTAATAACATTGTTATTCTGAAGCTAACTGTGGAGGGGGCGTGGCCTGCGGGCCTGCAGCGAACTGGGGTGTGCCAGGACAGGCCTCGAAATCAGCGACAGGTTCATAGATGGTCCACCGGAACCTTGATATCTAATCACCTCTAGCTCTGTTATAAGCAGCAGCCAGTAGGAGAGACGGAGTTGGGGCTGGAGCCAGAGCGCGAGCGAGGACGAAAGACAAAAATATAATTGCTGTACACCAACTGAGAGACTTATTGAAAAATAAAACAATATTGTAACCCTGAAACAGGCTCTCATTTCTGGTGCTTGGTGGTCTGAAGAACCCCCTGAGGGGCAAGCCTCACACTAACCAATAATAAATAAATAACTTTTTACCATTACGCAACTTTTTGAACAGGTGCGGTAGAAAACGGATGGATGGAATAAAAATGCATGAGAATGTTTTATATTTTGAATGTTATTTTTAACACTGTGATTACAAGTGGAATCATTCATTACTTATCATGTTAAGCAATGTCAGCTCAGATTTATCCGAGAGCCAGATGCAGTCATCAAAAGAGCCACATCTGGCTCGCGAGCCATAGGTTCCCTACCTCTGAGATAGGGTTAGAAGCTCTGACATCCGAGAGGAGCTCAAAGTAAAACCGCTGCTCCTCCACATCGAGAGGAGCCAGATGAGGTGGCTCGGGCATCTGGTCGGGATGCCACCCGAACGCCTCTACGGAGGTGTTTAGGGCACGTCCAACCGGTAGGAGGCCACGGGGAAGACCCAGGACACGTTGGGAAGACTATGTCTCCCGGCTGGCCTGGGAACGCCGCGGGACCCCCCGGGAAGAGTTAAGACGAAGTGGCTGGGTAGAGGGAAGTTTGGGCTTCCCTGCTTAGGCTGCTGCCCCCGCGACCCGACCTGGGATAAGCGGAAGAAGATGGATGGATGGATGGATATTACTATTATTTGTTATTGCTATTGAACATTATTACTCACGTTTAAGGCATGACAATTAAGCTTTTCGAACCCATCTTGTGGTTCGGGTTTACGCTTGGATTGAGTCCACCACCAGGGGTCAGCATCGTGCCGCTGGCCGAGCGCAACAGCTTGTGGGGGCGGAGCCTCTGAACTGCGACGATGAGCCAAAATAGCGAGGACGGTTGAGTTTGGAAGAGTTTAGGATTTTCCTGCTCTGTATCTCCTTCTTTTCTTCCCAGCGTGTAAGCCAACCAACGACTGCTGAGGCCGAACGTCGAGTCCACGCAGCGGGTCGTCTTCTGCCGGCATGGCTGAAGCAGAAGCACCGACGAGCGGATTAAACAATGGCAACCTGTCGCTGACGTGCACGGCTCGTCGACCGTGGAGCAGCTGGACCGGAGCCAGTTGCGATGGTTGAGTGAGAGACGAGAGAGACTTTTTAGCCGCCAAAATAGTTCTGCGAGGAGCATTGTACTGTCAACAGGCGAGAGACGCCATGTGCAGCCCGGCTACACGCATGTGGAGAGCCGCTGTGTGCTGCTGGATGTTAACATTCCTGCACACCTCCTCAGGTAACAACACCACACACCTGCGCAGGTAACAACAGTCAACACACCTCCATAGGTAAGAAAACCACACACCTGCGCAGGTAACTACAGTCAACACACCTCTACAGGAACAATACCTTGCTGCACCCAATATCTGTTTGGACTACAAACACTCCTCTTGCACACTTACATATTGTGGTATACAACTACTAATAATGTAAGCCTACTTGCTGTAAAGTGTATTTTTAAAAATGAGTAGTGTGTGAATGTGAGTGTGAATGTTGTCTGTCTATCTGTGTTGGCCCTGCGATGAGCGGTCGACTTGTCCAGGGTGTACGCCGCCTTCCTCCCGATTGTAACTGAGATAGGCACCAGCGACCCCAAAAGGGAATACGCGGTAGAAAAATGGATGGATGGAGTAGTGTGTGAATGTTGTCTGTCTAGCTGCAATGAGGTGGCGACTTGTCCAGGGTGTACATCGCCTTCCGGCTGATTGTAGCTGAGATAGGCGCCAGCGCTCCCCATTACCCCAAAAGGGAATAAGCAGTAGTAAATGGATGGATGGGGTAGTGTGTGAATGTTGTCTGTCTATCTGTGTTGGCCCTGCGATGAGGAGGTGACTTGTCAAGGGTGTACAATCCTGCCCGATTGTAGCTGAGATAGGCACCAGTGCCCCCCGCAAACCCAAAAAGGAATAAGCGGTAGAAAATGGATGGATGGAGTAGTGTGTGAATGTGAGTGTGAATGTTGTCTGTCTATCTGTGTTGGCCCTGCGATGAGTGGGCGACTTGTCCAGGGTGTACACTGCCTTCCACCCGATTGTAGCTGAGATAGGCGCCTGCGACCCCAAAAGGGAATACGCGGTAGTAAATGGATGGATGGAGTAGTGTGTGAATGTGAGTGTGAATGTTGTCTGTCTATCTGTGTTGGCCCTGCGATGAGTGGGCGACTTGTCCAGGGTGTACACTGCCTTCCACCCGATTGTAGCTGAGATAGGCGCCTGCGACCCCAAAAGGGAATACGCGGTAGTAAATGGATGGATGGAGTAGTGTGTGAATGTGAGTGTGAATGTTGTCTGTCTATCTGTGTTGGCCCTGCGATGAGGGCGACTTGTCCAGGGTGTACACCGCCTTCCGCCCGATTGTAGCTGAGATAGGCGGCAGCGCCCCCCGCTACCCCAAAAGGGAATAAGTGGTAGAAAATGGATGGATGGCAGTGTTTCCCACAGGTCAGGAATCTATTTGTGGTGGTGTGGTCGGGCGGCGGGGGTGGGGGGAATGGGTGTCAGCGGTGGCGGCGGCGATGACCAAGAAGAACGCGGAGTTGGAATATAATTACAAGTCTTTATGTACATATTTAAATACATATTTATATAATATTTACATATGTATATAATATTTAACTACAAGCTCCATTCACAGACAGAGTCCCATTGCTTTTATGAGCGGTCGAGCGAGTCAAAAGCCGAGAAGAAAAAAAAAAACAATTTATTTTTTTTTTTTAACTTTTTTTTGTGGCGGCCGTAATTCTTTCGTGGTGGGCTGCCACAAATAAATGAATGTGTAGGAAACCCTGGATGGAGTAGTGTGTGAATGTGAGTGTGAATGTTGTTTGTCTATCTGTGTTGGCCCTGCGATAAGGTGGCGACTTGTCCAGGATGTACCCTGCCTTCCGCCCGATTGTAGCTGAGATAGGCACCAGCGCCCCCCGCAACCCCAAAGGGTAATAAGCGGTAGGAAATTGATGGATTGTAGACAACAATGTACCCCACAATGCAAGTTTAATAAATGTAGTTTGTAGTGGAAAAGGTTCTCCGTATGACACAGAAACATATTGCAAACTACAACCACATAAGTAACTATTTAGTTAAATCCATACAAAAGTGGCTGCTGTTGTAATTCCAAATGCACAGTTTTTATCCCAGTTCTTGAATTGGTTGCCATTGTGTTACTGTATGCATAAACATGCATACAGTAAGTACCTTTCTGCACAAGCAATGGAAAGTCATGTATTTTGTACATAACTGCACTTTTTTGAGAATGTTGTCTATCATTCACAATTCCTTTGTAAGACAAGAACGCAGATGTTTTTCTCTTAATGAATTCTGACTCTTAAATGCCTACTGAAATGAGATTTTCTTGATTAAACGGGGATAGCAGGTCCATTCTTTGTGTCATACTTGATCATTTCGCAATATTGCAATATTTTTGCTGAAAGAATTTAGTAGAGAACATCGACGATGAATGTCGCAACTTTTGGTCGTTAATAAAAAAGCCTTACCTGTATCTGAAGTAGCAGACGATGTGTGCGTGACGTCACGGGTTGTAGGGCTCCTCACATCCTCACATTGTTTATAATCATAGCCACCAGCAGCAAGAACAATTCGGACCGAGAAAGCGACGATTTCCCCATTAATTTGAGCGAGGATGAAAGATACATGGATGAGGAAAATTAGAGTGAAGCACTAAAAAAAAAAAAAGAATAAAAGGCGACGGCTACGGGCGACGGCAGTGTGAGCGATTCAGATGTTATTAGACACATTTACTAGGATAATTCTGGAAAATCCCTTATCTGCTTATTGTGTTAATAGTGTTTTAGTGAGATTATAAAGTCATACCTGAAAGTTGGAGGGCTGCGGTGAACGCCAGTGTCTCTGAGAGAAGCCCATGGAGGAGCCAGGATCACAGCTGCCTTTTTGACAGCTGCAGGAGGAGGTCGCATAATCCACTCAAGTCTCCGGTAACAGCCGACTTAATATCACAATTTTCCCATCCAAAAACTTGCTCGTTGACGTAGAGAAACATGTTCGCTTGACCGCTCTGTGTTAAAGCTTCACAACAAACAAAGAAACACTGGCTGTGTTTCGTTTGCTAAAGGCAACTGCAATCCACCAACCGCATTGTTCTTTATAGTCTCCATTATTAATTGAACAAATTGCAAAAGATGCAGCAACACAGATGTCCAAAATACTGTGTAATTATGCGATGAAAAGAGACGACTTTTAGCCATGAGTGGTGCTGGGCTGAATTGTCTGCTCCAACCAATAACGTCACAAGCACGCGTCAACATAAGCGTCATCATTCCGTGACGTTTTCAACAGGATACCTCGCGGGAAATTAAAAATTGCAATTTAGTAAACTAAACCGGCTGTATTGGCATGTGTTGCAATATTAATATTTCATCATTGATATATAAACTATCAGACTGTGTAGTCAGTAGTAGTGGGTTTCAGTAGGCCTTTAAAATATGGCGAGTACAAGGTGGCTAACAATGAAGCTAAAGGGAGTACAGTATTGCGCCCATAAAGCCCTCTAAAAACATCCAATAACCGCCAACAAAACTTCATTCACATGTCGTGACCTGAATATTAACCAAGTATTAACAATATTGTTATTATAGGCGCAAACGCTGACAACTATTTTTAGCGGCACTGTGATCCCTGTGAGCTTAAGCTGCTATTGTTGACATGCTGAGCTGCTGCATCGCCTCTGAGTTGGTAAAAGTTAATTCCAATCATGCCTCTCACCTGAATAGAAGGTTGTGGACATAAACCGAGAACTTGGTAACACTGACATTTAGCTTCGACCCGCAGATGGTGAGAAAGACACAAAATGACACTTGTTTGCGACACTTTTTTTTTTTTTTTTACCCTTCATGATTATGAGAATTTCTTCATCTAAACGGGTTACCTAATAAACATCCCATTTGACGACATCCCAGTGAGAGGAGACATTGTACAGAACATGATTGTTCTATTGTATTCATAGTTTGTATTTCTTGTTTAGCATTTAGCAACACTGCTATTTGCTGGAACTGCTTATCACTCAACTTCTAAAACTTGTAGATCATCCTCCGTATATTCAGGCTCAAAAAATATGTTTCTGGATCAACATTCGTCCCAAAGCAGTCTATTGGATGTCATGAAGTCTGCCATGATTAGCAGTGTTGTTGTTTTCAAGAAAATAGTCAATGTTGTGATGCGTCTGAGAAATAATGTGCTGCCTTATGCTTAAAATGACCAAAATGCATGTATATTGTTATTATGAATGTTACTGTTGCTACTTTATATACCATATTTTCGGATCACAAGGCGCACTGTCAAACGGGTCTATGCGGGTCTATTTTCATACATGAGGCGCATTAAAGTAGTAGTGTTGTGATTTTTTTTCTACATTTAAGACACTTGCCTGTGTATTACATAACATGTAATGGTGGTTCTTTGGTCAAAATATTGCATAGATTATGTTTTACAGACCATCTTCAAGCCACTTTCTGACCGACTGTGGCCGGTCTTACTTACGTGCCTCTACTTCGACAGCGTCTTTTCCCAGTCATGTTTGTTGTAGTTGTTCACGCTTTCATAGCGAATCTACTGACAGATATAAGTTGGAACTGTATGCTACTTTATATCAGAAATGGCAACAGCGGAGTCGTTACAGGATCATACATTGGTCATGCTTAAACTTTTTCTGTGTGTAGGGACGTCTTTCCTGGGTTTCTAAACAATAAAAAATTACTTTTGACAGTAACAATACCAATGTAATCATTGTAGTGTCGACTATATAAATACCTCTTGTACTAGGTATTGTTATAATCCATATCTATGTAGATCCACCCATAGCATTTGTTTGCATTGAGGAGAGCGAGCTGAATTGATTTATCATGAATTGATTAACGTGGACCCTGACTTAAACAAGTTGAAAAACTTACCATTTAGTGGTCAACTGTATGGAATATGTACTGTACTGTCCAATCTACTAATAAACAATCAATCAATCAGCTTGCTGTTAGCAGTTAGCTATTGTATCCTCCAACTGTGGGTAGTGAAGTCTGTTTAGATATTCATTGTCCTGCAGGGATGATACTTGTAAGAAACGTACTTTGTTTGTCTCCAGGGAGGCCAGGATTAATCATTTAGAAGTAGCTAAAACACTGCCGGCTGCGGATGGACGTTCGCGAACTATGTTTTGTAGGACCTCCTGCAGAGCGACGCTTCATTGTTTATAGTTTGTCGTGTATCCATCCATCCATCCATTTTCTACCGCTTATTCCCTTTTGGGGTCGCGGGGGGCGCTGGCGCCTATCTCAGCTACAATCGGGCGGAAGGCGGGGTACACCCTGGACAAGTCGCCACCTCATCGCAGGGCCAACACAGATAGACAGACAACATTCACACTCACGTGTATCACTCGTTTTTAAACCAAAATGCATCCATTCTGCTTCTTATGTGTTCACACTGTCTGTTTGTAAGTACTCCGTACATTTCACGACATGATGTCCAAAAAAACATTTTTTAGGCAGTATAGTATTGTTTTTAACTCATTAGTACCGCTAGACCGTACAGCCCGAATATTAGCTATTTTTTACGTTAAGGGTGTTGATTTTCAGATTAATCGCGATTCCTATTTGTAACGATTTTTAATCGATTAAAAAAAACTCTGCCACAAAGAAAAGAGAAGTGTTGGATACTTTAAGATACTTTATTAAATGTTTGGGAAGACTGTTATTAAACAAAACCATTTTATAAGGAATATAGAAATGTATCACAGCTGTTTATTTTATGGAGGAATGTAGTTAATAATTGAACTGGCATCCGATGTTATTTAAAAAGTAAAGATTTTGACTCGATAATCGATTCTGAATTGACTCGCTACACCCAAGAATGGAATCCAATCGTGTGGTGCCCAAAGATTCACAGTCCTTATGTTTGTTTACCATTTAGAATGCATAGAAATAAGAAAATCATGTTCTTGTCTTATCTAGGATTGTGAATTGTAGACAAAATTCCCCCAAAAAGTGCAGTTCCCTTTCAATACAAAACACTAACAGCTATAATCCTCAGTCTCCAGAATGTTGTAGAATAGAGCAGCAGGCGTGACAAGTGCTGGTCCAGAGGATCAAACAATGGCTGTTAGACAACAATCAAAGTTAAAACACTGACTTTTACAATGAAGTGTTGTTCCAGCAGCATCATTGCCCTTTCAATTCATTTCCACTTGTTTATTATAATCCCAATGATGTGACTGGTTGTACACTATGAAGCGCTAATGCATCGGTATTATTGTGTGAATGCCCACAGAGGTTATTGTATTTGTTTTTATTCTCTCCAAAAACCTTACACAGCCCACTGTTTTCATCTGATCGGAACCATTCATGTATCAAAACGTTTGGCTTGACAGGGAATTGTGAGCTCCCCAAAGACATTAAAAATAAAATATACATCCCAGATTACCCAGAATTCCCGGCTTTCCAGGTCATTTTGCCCATTGAAAATGAAAATGTCAATTTTAGAACTTGGACATTTCCTACATTTCTCAACTGATTTCATCCATCCAGACACCCCGCTCACACTGGATAATCAAACTACCATTTTATACCAAGACCCAAAAGTATCCAGGAATTTCCAGATTTTTCCGGTTTTCCAAAACCCTATTTTCATCTCTTCCCGAAAAGCTTTCACAGTGCACTTTTTTCAACCATTTTGACCATTCTACCTTCAAAACATTCCTCTTAGTTGTGACAACAAATATCTTTTTTTTTTTGTAGAAATGTCCGGTTTTCCTGAAATTTCAGGAATTATGAAATACTGATTAAAATTCAAACAGTTACTACGTTAACATTTTTCAACCGTTTCCACAAATTCCAACACCATTCCATTCATATCATCTAGGACAATTCTGGTATTATCTATATTTCCACCACCCACACTACTCTTCCGATATATCCAACGCAGAACATGTTCTCCCTTTCCCAAAATTGACAGTTTTCCCAGAATTTCCAGCAAATTCTTACCCCATTGACAGTGATTGGGAAATATACAATTGACTGCATATCCCACATTTATCATCCGATTAGAACCGTTCCACCATTGAAACAATTTGCTCGCCCTTAACATTCGAGCAAGCAATTTCCCGGTTCCAAAAATTCCCTGATTACCCGGAATTACCAGGAATTGTCCGGCATTGAAAATGAATAGGTAATATACAAACCTCCATTTCCTACATTTCACAACCGATTTGAACCGTTCCAACCTCCACACACTCCGCTCACCCTGGAAAATCAAACTACCATTTTATGCCAAGTCCCAAAGCATTCTAGGAATTCCCAGCTTTCCTGGTTTTCCAAAACCATGTTTTCACCTCTTCCTGAAAAGTTTTCACAGGCCATGTTTCTCAACCGTTTTTGACCATTCCACCTTCAAAACATTCCTGTTAGTTGGGACAACAAACGTTAATTTTTTTCCGTAGAAATTCCCGGTTTCCCAGAATTCTGAAATACCAATTAAAATTCAAACACCAACCCATTCATATCATCTAAGACAACTCTGGTAACCAAAATTCACGTTTTTCCTGAAATTCTCAATTTTTAGGAAATTCCCATTTAAATGAATGGACATTCATAGTTCCACAATGCCCAAAATTCTCAAAATGTTGTGCCATTTTTTTTTTACTCGATTCCGACCTTTTAACCATCCACCCACACTACTCTTTGCATGTGTTGAACGGAAAACATGTTTTCCCTTTCCCAAAACTCCCTGATTAACGGGAATTACCAGGAATTTTTGAAAATTAACGAGCAATATACAAACTTCTCCATTTCCTAAATTTTTCAACCGATTCGAAACGTTCCACCATCCACACACTCCACTCACCCCGGACATTCAAGCATTTCAGTTTTGCTCACGCATATGGGCAGCTTGCGCACGTATGGCATACACACGCAATTCTTACTGGCATTGCAAATTGTAATTATTATCATCTCCCCCCCAGGTCTAAATGTGTGTATGAGTGGCAGCGCTACTTCTTGTGAAGAATGCCTCCTCATCCACCCCAGTTGCGCCTGGTGCGCACAAGAGGTACGCGCTTTCCTTGTTGGTTTTAGAACTGATCGTTTCACAGCTTGTTTTCTTCTGCAGGACTTCGGTAGGGGGCGCACCCTCAACTCCCGCTGCGACTTCTTCCAAAATTTGCACAAGCGAGGCTGCGGGAGCCGCTTCGTGGAGCACCCTACCAACAGCATGACAGTCCGGCAGGACATGCCTCTGAGCTCCAAAGGCTCCGGCTTCAAACAGTACGACGTGGTCCAGATCAGACCGCAGAGCCTCTCTCTCAGCTTGCGACCAGGTGAGCGCCGGTCGCCTTTAGCTGGCAAAAGGTACGGGCGCTAACCCAATCCTGTCCCACTTGTGCAGGACAGCAGACGTGGTTTGACCTGCAGGTGCGGCAGGTGGAGGACTACCCGGTGGACCTCTACTACCTGATGGACCTCTCCCTTTCCATGAAGGACGACCTAGACACCATCCGCAACCTGGGCACCAAGCTCGCCGAGGAGATGGCCAAACTCACCAGCAACTTCAGGATGGGCTTTGGCACTTTCGTGGACAAGAACCTCTCGCCCTTCTCCTACACGGCACCAAAGTACCAGGAGAACCCATGCAACGGGTAAGAAACGCTTGTCGTGTCAATTTTATTATCTGCAGATCGGGTCAGGCGATAAAACTATCAATATATATCGCCATAGACTCGTAATGCATATTGATTAAAAACGCGTTCAATGGGACGGAAGTTGCAAAGCAAGGTCGGTTGCATGAACAAAGGCCCTCGCTCTCTGGTAACTGAGCAACACAGGAAGTGATCACTGATCTGTGAGCGTGACATGCTAACAGCAAATCAGGTAACAGTATCAACTATCAAGGTTGGTTGCGTCGTCTTGTTGTCTGGCGGTTGATTCTCTGTATGGTGTGAGAAGAGAAAGTAAAAATAAAAAAGGAAAAGTCTTTTTTTTGTATTTTTTAAAAAGGGACCGTAGTCAGACCAATATGGTCTGTAAATGATGCAAAACACCACCGTAGGCACGCTCACCCTTTAGAGCACAGCTGTAACTTCCTGCCACTAAACCCGCAGACAGTAGTTCTTCTCATGTTTCTATTTTTACATTTTCACACTTTGCACTATTTTCTTACACTTTATAAAGCATTTCTTAAATATTCCTTGTTTTTGC
Source organism: Nerophis ophidion (assembly GCF_033978795.1). NCBI lineage: Eukaryota > Metazoa > Chordata > Actinopteri > Syngnathiformes > Syngnathidae > Nerophis > Nerophis ophidion. The sequence goes on from NC_084629.1 coordinate 19,208,268, forward strand.
ACCTTTATTTTAAGAACATATTAAGTGTTTAATGTGATTTTACTATTTTGTTGACATTGTTTGGGTGTTTTGCATGCTTGTGTTGACATTTCCTTTCTGCCTTGATAGCTGAGGGATTATAATCAGAGGAAGGTTACATTTGAAGCAAACATTTTTTACATTTGATATATTTTTATTCTGGTCCATAGGTCATAAAAAATATCAATAATTATTGATATATCGCCCAATCAGAAGTTTTTGGGACAAATATTCCATCCATCCATCCATCATCTTCCGCTTATCCGAGGTCGGGTCGCGGGGGCAACAGCCTAAGCAGGGAAACCCAGACTTCCCTCTCCCAAACCACTTCGTCTAGCTCTTCCCGGGGGATCCCGAGGCGTTCCCAGGCCAGCCGGGAGACATAGTCTTCCCAACGTGTCCTGGGTCTTCCCCGTGACCTCCTACCGGTTGGACGTGTCCTAAACACCTCCCTAGGGAGGCGTTCGGGTGGCATCCTGACCAGATTCCCGAACCACCTCATCTGGCTCCTCTCGATGTGAAGGAGCAGCGGCTTTACTTTGAGTCCCTCCCGGATGGCAGAGCTTCTCACCCTATCTCTAAGGGAGAGCCCCGCCACACGGCGGAGGAAACTCATTTCGGCCGCTTGTACCCGTGATCTTATCCTTTCGGTCATGACCCAAAGCTCATGACCATAGGTGAGGATGGGAACGTAGATCGACCGGTAAATTGAGAGCTTTGCCTTCCGGCTCAGCTCCTTCTTCACCACAACGGATTGGTACAACGTCCGCATTACTGAAGACGCTGCACCGATCCGCCTGTCGATCTTACGATCCACTCTTCCCTCACTCGTGAACAAGACTCCTAGGTACTTGAACTCCTCCACTTGGGGCAGGGTCTCCTCCCCAACCCGGAGATGGCATTCCACCCTTTTCCGGGCGAGAATCATGGACTTGGACTTGGAGGTGCTGATTCTCATTCCGGTCGCTTCACATTCTACTGCGAACCGATCCAGCGAGAGCTGAAGATCCCGGCCAGATGAAGCCAACAGGACCACATCATCTGCAAAAAGCAGAGACCTAATCCTGCGGTTACCAAACCGGAACCCCTCAACGCCTTGACTGCGCCTAGAAATTCTGTCCATAAAAGTTATGAACAGAATCGGTGACAAAGGACAGCCTTGGCGGAGTCCAACCCTCACTGGAAATTTGTTCGACTTACTGCCGGCAATGCGGACAAAGCTCTGGCACTGATCATACAGGGAGCGGACCGCCACAATAAGACAGTCCGATACCCCATACTCTCTGAGCACTCCCCACAGGACTTCCCGAGGGACACGGTCGAATGCCTTCTCCAAGTCCACAAAGCACATGTAGACTGGTTGGGCAAACTCCCATGCACCCTCAAGAACTCTGCCGAGAGTATAGAGCTGGTCCAAATATTTTTCGACTTTATTTTCTAAACATTATGACTTTATTCTTGTTTTATTAGCAACCTTTTTTTGAGTTAATTTTGACTTTTTGTCGGGAGCAAATGGAACTTTACTCCATCAATCCCCCCACTTTGTTCTCACCGTTTCTCTGCACAAACACAGCACTTTGTTTTTTTTTAGTATGTTGTCATTCTCCTATTAAGTGTTTTTTTACAATTTATTTTCTTGTAAAAAAAAACATGTGTATATTTACCCTGCAACATTTACGCCTTATTCTTGTAATATTACATCTTTATGCTCGAAGCCTTAAAAAAAACTTGAATCTTTTTTCTTGTCACCAGGTAACATTTCTCTAAAACAAAAAAAGTTTTAAATCCTATAATTTTGTGACATGCTCATGTTATGACTTCTCCAAAGCACATTTTTGTTGAAATATTGAGTTGTTTTTTAAAAGCAATTTCTTCTGAACAACTAAAACCTTTAATTTTGTATTTTTTTTTTCTCATGATATGAGGACTTTATTTATGTATCATTCACACTTTTTCCTTGTAATTTTGCATTTTTCCTTCAATTTCACCCTAATTATAGAATTAAAAAATCAAAACTCGTCATTTGTGGGTTCTTATCTAACTTCAGCAACATCGCAGTGTTTCTAAAAATACTTCAAAATTTACATTGATGCAAACAGAACAGATGAAATGATTTCAAAAGTGACCCCACACATTCATGGTGATGAATTATGCATCATTGGCTCTTCATATTTGATAATGCCTGATTTCTTTCCCTCCCACGCTGCGCTTGACGTAGCCAAACCAAAAGAATAGATGGAGGCCTGCATGTTTGCCCCGAGGTGAACGTGACTGCACTAATTCGCCATCCTGCCAGTGCGCATCACTTGGCATGTAGGTTAGAGCGTGTCCGCCTGCAGAAGATGTTCAGCACATAACAAATATTTTAGAGGCCACGTTGCTCATCCTCACGTGTACACGCGAAAACCTAGACTGATCGTTGTCTGCACCTTTTCAGGTACAAGCTGTTCCCGAACTGCGTGCCCACCTTTGGCTTCCGCCACATCTTGTCGCTGACGGACCAGGTAGACCGCTTCAACCAGGAAGTGCAGAAGCAGATGGTGTCTCGCAACCGGGATGCCCCCGAAGGCGGCTTTGACGCCATCCTGCAGGCGGCGGTTTGTAAGGTGACTAGCGTCCTATTGATCTTATTTCTGTCCTGTACTTTGTCCGTGGTATTTTTAAAAAAATGATAAAATAATAGTCATTGTTTTTAAGTGAGAAGCATCAACTTAAAACGGTCATATTATGTTTGTTTTTTTACCCTTCATGATTATGACAAATTCTTCATCTAAACCAGAAGATATAATCATCCCATTAGTCAGCATCCCAGTGAGAGCGGACATTGTACAGTACGTGATTATTTTATTATGTTGTTGTTTTTATTTCTTGTTTCACTCATAGCAACACTGTTACTTGCTGGATCTGTTTATCACTCATCTATTACAACTTGTCGATCATCCTCCGTATATTCAGGCTCAAAAATATATGTTTCTGGATTTGTCCCAAAGTAGTCTTTATTGGCTGTCATGAAGTCTGCCACAATCAGTAGTATTGTCGTTGTCGAAGGAAATAGTGAACGTTGTGATGCGTCTATGAAATAATGTGCCGCCTTATGCTTAAAATGACCAAAATACATAAATATTACGTTATTATGAATGTTACTACTTTACATACTGTATTTTCAGACTATAAGGCACACTGTCGAACGGGTCTGTGCGGGTTTATTTTCAAACATAAGGCGCATTAAAGTGGTCATGTTATGATTTTTTTTCTACATTTAAAAGACTTCCTTGTGGTCTACATAACATGTAATGGTAGTTCTATGGTAAAAATGTTGCATAGATAATGTTTTACAGACCATCTTCTAGCCGCTTTCTGACCCTCTCTTCAGGAAGCCCCGTTTTATGGGCGGTATTATATACTCCACTGAGTATTCTCCCCGCCATCTTTGTTGTAACTTTTATTGCTTGTATAGCGAGACTACTGACAGATAAAAGTTTTAAGTTACTACGCTACTTTTGATTAAAAAAGACAAAAGTGCAGGATTTTAGCATTCATGTGCATGTATGAGCCAGTCAGCCCCTAAACAAAAGCATGGAGAACTACAACAACCTTTTTCCACTGAGGGACTCTGACTGACAAATCAAAGTATATGTGGGCCATTTTGGTAGATTTCACCTTTAAAATCAGTACAATGTGTATATTTTTTTCAAATAACTACAAAATGCAATTTCAGTAGACATTTTGTGTGAATGCTAAAGAGCCAAAGCCGAATAAAAATGCTAACAGTTAGCCAGATAGCATCAAGTAACAAAAAATATGAGCAAAATAAGGTAAAAAAAAAGCTAGCATGCTAACAGTATCATGCTAACAATAGCATGCGCACCAAAATACAAAAATAGTTGACACTAAAGTATATACCTTCAAAATTAGTTAAACAAATGGTAATGTTAACTTGCATAAATGCTAACTGTAACATGCGTCAAGTACCACAATGTATTACTCTGAGGTGTACCTGAAAAATGTGTTTAAAATGCTAGCCTGCTAACGTTAGCATTGGATACCCTAAGTAGCAAAATATAACTGAGATGTATGCTTACAAAATTAGTTGAAAAATAATATACTAACGTTAGCATGCTAACAGATATCTTTTGTCAAGGAACACAATATTGGCCTGAGGTGTATACCTGCAAAATTAGCAAAAAAAGCTAGCATGCTAATATTAGAACGCCTCTGGACTACAACTTTGGACTACAGCTGGATTGAAATGGAAGACTCGCGCAGAGCTCTTGGGGTAAACCATTACCATGTATGGAGCTATCCGCTATTATAACTAAGGCAAAATATGTCGTTTGGAAGAAGGCGGGATGTTTTATGAATGTCATAAAGGTTTGATCCCAAATACACAAAACAGGTACCAATTGGTAAGAAAAGTTGGTTCTGCACTCGATAAAATTATACCAATATATATTGCAATGGATACATAAAAAAATGAGGTCGGTTAATCATTCAACCCTTTTCTTCATCGAAAGAAAGTGGAAGTTGCAAAGCAAGGTTAGTTGCATGAACAAAAGGTATTCGCTCTAAACTGAGCAACACAGGAAGTGATAAGTGGGCGTGACACGCTAACAGCCAATCAGATAACAGTATCAACTATTAAGGTTGGTTGCGCCATCTTGTTGTCTGCCGATTGATTCTCTGCATGGAATGAGAAGCGAAAGTCAAAATGGAGAAATTGTGGATAAAAGAGGAAAAATCACCTGGTTTGTTTACATTGTTTCCATAATTTTGCTGACATTTCCTCTTCCTTCTGCTTTGATAGCTGAAGGGGTTTTAATATCCATCCATCCATTTCCTACCGCTTGTCCCTTTTACCGTACCATGAATTGATTAACGTGGACCCCGACTTAAACAAGTTGAAAAACTTATTCGGGTGCTACCATTTAGTGGTCAATTGTATGGAATATGTACTGAACTGTGCAATCTACTAATAAAAGTTTCAATCAATCAATCAATCAGAGTTGCGGGGGTTGCTGGAGCCTATCTCAGCTGCATTCTATATGGACCCTATCTCAGCTGCATTCTATAATATATTTTATATATTTGTCCTTGTCCTTACTTTCCATAGGTGATGAAAAATACCTAAGTATCTATATCGACCGATATAATGCACTTATATCGTGATACAGTTTTCAGCCTTATCGCCCCTCCATAACCAGACTACATCAGGTTTCCACCTCTGCTTTTAGACTGTTGGGGCCAAGAAATCAATTAAACCTGCAGAAAAAAGTTCTTCTCAGGTTTTTCTGTTTACATTTTCACACTTTGCACTATTTTGTTACACTTAATTAAGCATTTTATTATATATTCCTTATTTTTGCACCTTCATTTTAAGTGTTCAATGTGATTTTACTATATTGTTGACATTTTTTGAGTGTTTTCAATGCTTATGTTGACATTTCCTTTGTCTTGATAGACGAGGGATTGTAATCAGGAAGGTTACATTTGAAACAAACATTTTTACATTTGATGTATTTTTCTACTGGCCCATAGGTCATACAAAATATAGATAATTATTGACATTATATCAGGATAAGGTTTTCAGCCATATCGCTCAATGTGAAGTGCTTGGGGGAAATGTTTTTTGACTTTATCCTCTAAACTTTATGACTTTATTCTTGTTTTTTTAGTAACCTTTTTTTGTAGTTAATTTTGACTTTTTGTCAAAAACAAATGCAACTTTACTCCATCAATCCTCCCACTTTGTTCTCACCGGTTCTCTCCAAAAATACAGCACTTTGTTTTGTCATTCTCCTATCAATAATACTTCTTTTTACAATTTTTTTTCTTGTAAAGAAATTTCTATATTATTCCTAAAACATTTACGCCTTGTTCTTGTAATTTTACATCTTTGAATTTTTTTTTCTTGTCACCAGGTAACTATTTTCTAAAAAAAAAAAAATAGTTTAAATCTTATAATATTGTGACCTCATTTTCATGTCATGACTTTTCTAAAGCACATTTTTCTTGAAATAATTAGTTATTTTGTTTAATTCTTTCTTCTGAACAACTAAAACCTTTTAATTTTGTAATTTTAACATTTTTCTCATGATATTAGGACTTAGTTTTTGTATTATTCACACTTTTTTCCTTGTAATTTTGGTATTTCTTCCTTCAATTTTAGCTTAATAGAATAAAAACAACAAAACTGGTCATTTGTGGTTTCTTACCTGACTTCCTAGCTGAGGGGATTTTAATCAGAAAAAGGTTACATTTGAAATAAAAATGTTCACATTTAATATGTTTTCTTCCTCGTCCTTATTTTAAATAGCTCATAAAACATATCAATTGTCGATATCGGCCGATACAAACACTGATATCGTGATACGGTTTTCAGTCATTACCCAAGCCCTATTTCTATGTTAATAATAATCTGTTGAAGGGTCAAGCGAGAAGTATCATCAAACTTTTAAGAACTCTTAATTCGAGCAATTTCGACTCACATTTGATCGCTGGTTCAATTCTGTGCAAGCGATGGCTGTGTCGCCATGGTGACGGCCATGATGGAAGTGTTCCAGGGTCGTCTTTGCCCTCGTGACACGTATCAAGCCTAATTGCTTGTTGATTATAAACATCATGTGTGGGAGGCGGAAGCTTGGAGACAGGAATTGCATTCTTTTGCAGCAGAGACAGGTCATCCCCTGTTCATAATCCCCCCGTTCCTCACTGTTGTTTTCCCTGCCAATGTCACTTTTTATGTATATCTTCTGCCTTGTCATTAAGCAAGCTGCACTATTTTAAACCAGCAAGGCTGCACCAATGGACTCCTCTGGTAAAATAACTACACAATGGTATGCTGTTAGACTCTGTTTAAGATGTGTAGCAAAGCCGGAGAAAGGAGGTTTTCCCTTCAAGACAATGCCTCTCTTTTCTGAAAAGCAAAGTAGATGATGTTTTAATGTATTCAAAAAAAGTGATTTTTGCATTGTAGTCAATCTTTCTGATTTTGTTGGTGTACTTGGTTGTTCTGGTGAAAAGGAGGAGATCGGCTGGAGGAAGGAGGCCTACCACCTGCTGGTGTTCGCCACCGACGACGTGCCCCATCTGGCTCTGGACGGGCGGCTGGGCGGCCTCGTGCGACCCCACGATGGACGCTGCCACCTGGACGACAAGAGAGAGTACAACGCCTCCACACACATGGTGAGAAAAATAACAAAAATTTTACACAACACTTCAATATGACACAACTCTCACACAAACACTTCAATACAACACAACACTTCAATATAACACAACACTTCAATATAACACATGGTGAGAAATATAACAAAAATTTCACACAACACTTCAATATGACTCAACTCTCACACAAACACTTCAATATAACACAACACTTCAATATAACACAACACTTCAATATTCCACAACTCTCAAATAACACCTAAATATAACAACACTTAAAAATAACACAAGTCTCACACACACCCATAACACAACACTTGAACATAACACAACACTTGAACATAACACAACACTTGAACATAACACAACACTTGAACATAACACAACACTTGAACATAACACAACACTTGAACATAACACAACACTTGAACATAACACAACACTTGAACATAACACAACACTTGAACATAACACAACACTTGAACATAACACAACACTTGAACATTACACAACCTTTGAACATAACGCAACACATGAGCATAACACAACGCTTTATCCACATTTACTTGGAAAGAATCGTGCCAGGTCCAATCCAGATCCTGAATTAAGTACCATCTATCTGGGACTATAAGTCGCTATTTTTTGCCACCACTTTCAAGCCTGCGTCTTATTAATTAATGGATTTTCTCTCGCTAACGGCCGTAATATTTTGTGTTCAATAGTTTTCATTAAACCCAAGCAGACACGCTGAAATGATGTTATTGTTTGCGCCATGGCGCCATCTTTTGGACGAGTTTGCTCGATGCAGGTGTTCCTGTTTTGAATGCCTTAAACTGGAAGTAGAACCGTCCATAGCGTTTCAGCTTCACTCATCACTCCAAGCAACGTTTGTAAGTTTTACAATATAAGTAAAACAATTAGTACTTACTAAACCGTCTCGTGTGATGTCTGTAGGAGGGTTTTCATGTTTCTTTATACGTGCCATCATAATTCAAGCTAGCGTCATTAGCTAATATGCTAACAGGTTTACGAGTGTCTGTGTTAGTATTAAAAACTTACAATGGCATTCTTTTTGTATTTTTTCAATTACGTAAATTCTTCAGTAAATTCACCAAATCGTCACGTGGAGTTATCGAGTCTGTTTAGATGATTGGAGAGCTATCTTGCGCAGCTATTGGGTCCATGACGATGACTTCTGATTTGTTTGATCAGCCGTTTTACTGCCGTGTTACAGGCACCATTTTGAAACGATTAAGGTATGTAAATAAACATTTACAGAATATTTCTGTGTAAATAACTCAGTTCACAACGTATATATCTGCCACTTATATGGGGCAAATATATGGAAAAAGATTTATTTTCTTCAAAAATTTAGTAGGTGGGGCTTATATGCCAGTGCGCCTTATAGTCTGGAAAACACAATAGTAATGTAAATGTAACATTATAATAACGTTCAACATCTTAATCCAGATTTGATTCATTAGGCAGCAATGTAAATATAGCACAATAAAAAAACTCCAGTTTTATATGACCCACATTTTGTGAAAAAAATCCTAATCTGATTCAGATTCACATTTGGCAGCAATGAAATGCAACATAAAAAAATCTGATTAACATTTGTCAAATGTCATCAGATCATGTCAACTTCCTCCTGTGGGTTATTGAGTTGTCAAAGATACAGAGTATGTTTGGTGGGAAATTACAGTGTTGAAGATTACAGGCCAGGGTGTCCACAGCTTTTACACTCAGGGCTGCACTCTAAAAAAGCACAGGATGCAGGGGCCAATTTGGTATTTTTCTATTTTAAAACCAATGATATACAGATTTGTTTTCAACCCTAAGGGATTCCTTCAAATTTGGTAAATGTTAAAGGTCTTGTGGACCCAAAAGTCCTAAAAGTTGTAAAAGTGATTCATATGTACATTTATTTACTTGAATACTTAAATCTCTAACTCAATTCCAAATCTATCCATGTTATGTCCTTTTTGTCATTGAAAAAACTGTTTTAATGCTGAAAACACAAAATATGCCATTTTTCCCCTCATCTCAAAAAACATGTCAGAATGGAATATTGATGTGAAGTAATTGATTGCTTTGAATATGTCCATAATTCATAACATTGATTTTGATTCATGAACAATGACAGTTAAAGCCACTAAAATACATCACCACAATTCTCAGGGATCCAAAAGAGCCCACTCATAAGTCTTAAAAATAAGTAACACGTTATTTTTTATTTTTGTTGAAATTTTTAAATCAACTTCAGATCCATTTGTCGATTATAAGTTTTTAATGTTTTAAATGTAGTTTGTTTGTTTTATGCCGTTTTTGTCATACTTATTTATGGGAAAACACAAAATATGCAATATTTTCCCCCAACAAAATATATTTTAAAGTGGAATATTTGATATCAGGTAGTTGTGGCCTTTATTTGGTTAATAATTCATAACAGCATTGATTTTAATGTCTTATTTTTTGGAGCAAAGATGAGGTTTTACGAAAAAGTGACTGTCTTGGGGATCCAAAAGGGATGTATATATAAATAAAGTGGTCAGAATAAATCATATATATATTTTTTAATTACTTTCAATTCCTGAATCTCTACATCAATTTAGGAATATCCCTCACCTAAGTTTTTTTTGTATGTTTTATTCTTTTTGTCAAAGAAAACCCTGGTTTTGAGACACTATATATGCTGAATTTTCCCCGAAACATATTTCAAAGTAGATTATTTGATGTTACATAATTGGGACCTGAAATAAGTCAAGTTTTTAAAGAATGACAATTAAAAAAAAACAGCCTGCATATCAGTCGTGTGTTATTAGTGCCAACATTTAATCTGTTTGTGCTTTTTTTGTTTTTGTAATTTTTTTAGCAAAAGTCTTTTTAGTTTGTGCCGTGGGACACTCTTTTTTTACGCAGATCATACGCTGTGTGTAGGGCCCTGCGAACTGTGGGGGCCCCATTTTGCATAATGAGGAACATGTAGAATGCTAATGAAACAATGACCAGGTCCCTCATATTAAATTTTTGTGCAAACTTTTCACTAGCCCCTTCCTGTTCTGTCACTGAGAATAGTATAAGAGCTGTTGTCACTGTCTCGCATCGCACTGCTTTTGTAAAGTAGACATAGTATGTTTGTTGTGGCAAGAAGGTTTGCTCATTCGGTTTAGTTTGATGTATAGTGTATAATAGTTCAATTATGAGTCATGAAGTATAGAAATAGTAAAAAAAATTGTCGAGTTGGAGGCTCCTTATAGAATTCTGCTGGAGGCCCAAGAATCAATAACTGTTGCCTTGTAATAAATAGGAAACTCATAAGAAAGAATACTTTTAGGTCGAGTCTTGGTGGTTATTTAACGATGCTATAACTCGATCATCATGTGAACAGAACACCGCTTCCAATTATTCCTCTAACAGCAGATGATGACAAATATATGAGCATAAATGAAAACATGTGGACAGACAATGCATCCTAGATGGTGTGTTTGGGTCATGCTGCTATTTGATGATGAATGCTGCAAGAATTTGGTTGTGTTCCATCTTGCACACTCATTGTGTCAACCACCTTGACCCTGTATAGTTGTTGTTATTATTGTTATTATCCTGGAAAATGTGTGTGGTAAAGTAAGCACAGGCCGCTCACCTGTGAAATGTAGGATCTTAATAACTCAAAGCAAGTCAAGTTTCATCATGTTTGGCAAATATATTAGAGATGATTGTTTTCCTCTTAGTTATTGGATGTTGCGTAGAAATAGTTTTGGTTGTTAAAAAAAACAACAATTCTATATAAAATAGATAAACTCCAAAAGACATGCACCTTGGGATAGGTTGATTGGCAACACTAAATTGGCCCTAGTGTGTGAATGTGAGTGTGAATGTTGTCTATCCATCTGTGTTGGCCCTGCGATGAGGTGGCGACTTGTCCAGGGTTTACCCCGCCTTCCGCCCGATTGTAGCTGAGATAGGCACCAGCGCCGCCCACGACCACAAAGGGAATAAGCGGTAGAAAATGGACTGGATGGATAAATAAACTGTTCCAGGGTCAAAGTGTCTGATAAAACTGTATACTTCTACTCAAGGCTGTGTTTTTTTTACATGTTACTTCTGTCATTCCAGTGTAAAAAGAAGTGAACCAGTGTTTACATTAAAACAGAAAATAAAAATAAAGAATTCATGTTTACCTTGAATGACAAAGTGAAACACTAGTGTAAACATGCAAGTGCAAAAATAAGTGAAACAGTAATGTAAACTGCAAGTGTAAAAATAAGAAAAACAATGGTGTAAACATGCAAGTGTAAAAAGAAGAGAAACAATAGTGTAAACATGCAAGTGTAAAAAGAAGTGAACCATCACTTAACAAAACAGTCCAGTTGAACTTTGCCAGAAAGCAACTTCCTGTTTTAAAAGTGATGTTCGACACACTACTTCCTGTGTGCATTCTTTGAACGTTATGTCGTCTTCATCTTTGTCATCCTTTTCTTTTTCTTCATCCATGTCTTAACAGTCTTTCTTTTCTTCTTTGTTTTTCTGTTCTTCTTCGTCTTTCCTTTTTTTATCTTCACCATCCTTTCCTTCTCCTTCTTTATCTTCGTCATCGTCTTCTTCCACTTTGTCTTCCTCTTCCACTTTGTCGTCCTCTTTCACTTCGCCGTTCACCTGGGAAGGAGCCGTCCTCTTCCACTTTGTCGTCCTCTTCTACTTGTGGCGGCATGGCGTGGTGGGTAGAGCGGCCGTGCCAGAAACCTGAGGGTTGCAGGTTTTCTCCCCGCCTCTTGACATCCAAATCGCTGCCGTTTGGCCCCCTGGCAAGACACTTCACCCTTGCCCCCAGTGCTGCTCACACTGGTGAATGAATGATGAATGATGGGTGGTGGTCGGAAGGGCATTAGGCGCAAACTGGCAGCCACAATTCCGTCAGTCTACTCCAGGGCAGCTGTGGCTACAAATGTAGCTTGCCACCACCAGGTGTGAATGAATGATGGGTTTTCACTTCTCTGTGAAACGCTTTGAGTGTCTAGAAAAGCGCTATATAAATTTAATACATTATTATTATTATTATTATCATCATTATTATTACTAGGTTGTCCTCTTCCACTTGGTCTTCCTTTTCCACTTGGTTGTCCTTTTCCACTTGGTCGTCCTCTTCTACTAGGTAGTCCTCTTCTATTTGGTCGTCCTCTTCCACTCTGTTGTCCTCTTCCACTTGGTAGTCCTCTGCTAATGTGTCTTTGTCTTTTCCGTCTTTTTCTGGTTCTTCCTTTTTGTCGTCGACCTTTTCTTCTTCTTTGTTGATGTTCTATTCTTAGTCTTCCTTGTCTTCTTTGCCGTCCACTTCTTTCTCTTCGTCTTCCTCCTTTTCTTCCTCTCTGTTTTCTTTTTGTTCTTCATGATCGTCCTATTGTACTTCCTCTGTCCTTTGTCTTTTCTTCTTCCTTTTTGTCTGCATTCTTATCTTTTGTCTTCCTTCTTTTCTTCTTCCTCTTTGTTTTCTGTTTTTTGTCGTCCTTTTCAGTTCGTCTTTTCTTCTCCGTCATCTTACTACTCTTCTTCAGCGTTGTCATCCTCATCTTTTTGTACAATATGTTGTCCTTTTCTTTCGTCATTTTTGTCGTCCTCCTTTTCTTCTTCTTTTGCTTCTTCTTCTTTTGCATCTTCTTCCCACAAAAGACAGTCTCTGAAGTATGACATGGTGGTCTTCATTGACTTTAAAAGTTCTATTATGTTTTACAGCAGTAGACAGGAAGTTGCATGTGAATGACATCACCCCCTGGTGGAGGTCATGGTCACATATGAGTGATGCGTCTCTCCCCACAGGACTACCCTTCTCTGGCGCTGCTGGGCGAGAAACTGGCGGAAAACAACATTTTCCTCATTTTCGCCGTCACAAAGCGCTTGTATGTCATTTATAAGGTACTTATTTCCTTGATTCTCTTTCTGGCGTGAGCTCCTTGCCTCCTGTTACAAATGTTCTCCATGTTTTTCCAAGGATTTCACGGCGCTTATACCGGGCACCACAGTGGAGATCCTGGACCAGGACTCCAAGAACGTCATCCAGCTCATCATCACTGCCTACAGCGTGAGTTCCTGCTTGTTGGGAAATACACACAAGGGGGAGGAGGGGAGGAGCATTCTTTAAAGTCTTACCTTTAACGGTGACCCCCCCCCCCTCCAGCACGCACGCGCGCACGCACACACGCACGCACACACACACACTCGCACACGCATACACACACACACACACACACACACACAATTAGATACTCCAGCTGCTTCCATGATGGAGTTGTGGAAACGCTTTGGACGTGTTTTTAACAGCAGACTTTTTCCATTATCTGCAAATAAGACAAGACATTGTCTTCTTCCAGCTTTGCAAATGTCCTCTTCTTGTAAAATGACGTCGGTATTTGTCGAGCATTCCAGTTTGAAGCTGCAGGAAATCCTGCTGACATGTGCTTTATTGACGTGGAATGAGTTGTTTTTACTGGATGCACACGTTCCTATAGCCACACAGCTGTTCCTAATATTTTGACCAAACTCCAACCATTTTGAATTGTTTGAAAAGCCGTCAGACTTTCCTTCAGCGTGTTTTTGCCGCGTGGGTGTTTGGGTTTGTCTCCTTGCCTGCAAGGAGCTGAATCATGTTTTGTTTTTTTTTCCTCCCGAGCCGTTGGGCGACAGAAAGGCACGCGGGCTTGAAGGAAGCTGGGAGCCGCTGGGCTTATTAACATTCCAGCTGCCAAGCCCTCCCAGACGTCTTTGGCCAAACAAACGCGGTGACAAGAGGATGTTGCGTAAGCGCCTCGTTTATCTTCCCGGCGGGCCGCGACTCCAAGCCCCCGCTGCTGCTGGCGGCCATGGTGTGAACGCCAACACGCTTGATGTCCTGCACTCACGAGTACATTTGTCATTGAAGCAAAGACGGCTCTTCTCTCTTTATTCAATTACAACCCAAAAATCTCAGTTAAACTGTGATTCACACTTTTTGATAATTTGAGGTTTTTAAATTACTTTCCAATTATTTCTAGCTGTTGTATTTTATTTAGAATTAAAAAATATATATGTATAATACTTAAATCGTATTATATACTCCAATGGTTACTTTAAAATATTGTAATTATTTGTATTGTACATATATATATTTGTACATTTTTATCATGTACTTTAAATTATTATATATTTTTAAATATGTGATGAAGTAACGACTTTTCCAGGGTGTACCCCACCTCCGCCCGAATGTAGCTGAGATAGGCTGCAGCACCCTCTCGCAACCCCGAAAGGGACAAGCGTTAGAAAATGGATGGATGGATGGATTTGTTATGTATATTTTTTTATTTTTGTTGTCAGTAAATTTTTGTTGTTTTAATATTTTTTTTACTTTGTTACTTTAAAAAGGGCATTAATTTGTTGGGGTGCACAACAAAAAAAATCACATCCGAAGCGTGATTCTAAATCCGTTCATAATTTTTAAAACTCGATAAAAAAAATAACTTTTAAAAAAAATGTTTAAATCTGATTTGAAAAAGTTTTTTTTTAAATATTATACTAAATGATACATTGAATCTGTAAACAATTCTGAATGAAATTGGGATCAAATCGTTAGGTACCCAAAGATTTACACCTCTATTAATTTGATATGCATAATTGCCGTATTTCCTTGAATTGCCGCCAGGGCGCTAATTAATTTAAAACCTCTTTTCACTCCTGCGCTTACCAAAGGCATGCGGTAAAAGTAAGCATACGCTAATTATTTTAAAACCTCTTCTCACTCCGGCGCTTACCAAAGGCATGCGGTAAGTTTAGGCCTGCGCTTATAAATTTGAGTGTGATGTAAGGATACCATCATGAAAAGCACATTTAATAAAAAAAAACGTTAATGTACGGGAGCCTGTAAAAGACTGTATTTTACCTCGGGGGGATGTTCCAATTATTCACTATTTACCCAATAAATCTAGTCTAAGATAAGAGTGAGAGGAGACGGCTTATATAGTTGAACAATTTACTATATACACCACATAAACATACAAAGACCAGACAATAATAAACACACATTAATTACACTCATACACCCGTCCCCACTCACACGTTACCTCCCCAAAAGAATCTCCCGCACTAAACCAATCACACAACACACACACACACAGTCCAACTTGGCCCCTTGGCTGGGCCTTTGTGGTCCTGCTGAATCGCTGGTGCACGTAGGGGTGGGGTGGGTGAGTTGAAACTGCTGGATACAAAGGGGGCGTTTGAGAGGGGGGGGACCTCCCGTTGTAGAGAAGAGAAGTGGGGCTCGGCAGATCTTCCGTTAGCTGCCTCACGAGTCCAGTCTGGAGCGAGAGTAGAACCAACCTCTTCCTGGGTCACGGTGGAAACGGAACTGCCCGTAACCATAGCAACCGGAAACCATAGCAACCGAAGCCATAGCAACGGTTAAACAACTTAAGGAAACACATTTTACCTTTCCAAACGACACATATGAAATAGAAATAAATAATAGTAATTAAACCCTTAACAGAAACGATCTCCTATTTGTAGAACTAAAGGAACAATTACAAAAATATGCAAACCTTTAGAACAGTTAATATGTAGCATAAAAAATGCAGATGGCCTTAAACGCCATAACACTAAGTCACCGTATGTAAGTACCCAAAATAAAGGCTCGACATAAATATAAATTCAATCGGATCAGAAACATTGGAGGAAACGGGATTAAAACCTGATGCTAACCGCCCATAGAAAATACATGGGTACAGCTAGTAGCTACTATTAGCAAACAAATTCACTTACCAACTCGGCTTAATATCTTAACATCGCCACACTCTCTCATCGCAACTCGGCCCTGATGGTCAGCACCTATCCATCCTTTCATCCATCCATTTCCTACCGCTTATTCCCTTTGGGGTCGCGGGGGGCGCTGGTGCCTATCTCAGCTACAATCGGGCGGAAGACAGGGTACACCCTGGACAAGTCGCCACCTCATCGCAGGGCCGGTCGGCACCTGTAAGTTTACAATTAGTTTTAAAATGTTGGAAGGTTGTTTTTACGATAAGCAGGCAAACGACAACTTTAAAACATACCGGCTTCAGATGTCCCCAGGCTTAGCCACCGCACCTGGCAGCCATTTTGGAATGCCGGATTATATAGAGCGCAATTTGCTGCAGCGGGTCACGTGAGCGCCTGTGTTAAACTCGGGAGATTAAACGTGGAAACGGCGCTGGTAATATGAGGGGATGCCATGACAGGAAATATGGCTTATTTCCCACCCGTGTTACACACTCGTGACGTGACGAGTTTGACCCAGCGGTAAACCGAGGCATACGCTAATTATTTTGCTTAACGGGTTTGACCCGGCAGTAATTCTAAGCATACGCTAATTATTTTGCAAAATGAGTTTGACCCGGCGGTAAAACGAGGCATGCGGATACTATATACCCGGCGGAATTTCAAGGAAATATGGTAATTTGTATAATACACTTTATTACATCATTTTAAACCTGTTAGGATTTGTATTTTATTATTTATAATAATTGTATTGTTATTTTTAGCTGTCGTAATAGTGCTTTAAATTAATGTATTTTTAAAATTTAAACAGATCATTTTTTGTACGGTCGTCTCATTCATTGCTTATAATTGTTTATGGATGTAACTGTGATGAATGCATTCCCGTAAATTTTAAATAATTAATTATGAACTAAATATTTTAATAGCTAGAGCATAAAAAAAAACTGTTCACGACCTCCTAAAAAACTTTAACATTATAAGAGCCCTCTTCGTCACCTATACACTCTCGTGATCTGATATATTGATGCTGTCTGAGGCTGAGCCAAACAGTGGCCACGATACTGAATAGCACACTCAGACTGGTTTGGCCCAATACTGCTGTATTAGGATATTTTTAGTTAATTTTGTCGTATTAATGTGTGAAAATGCTTAATTTAGGGCCCGAAAATTGTACTATATGCTTTAAAAAAATGCTTTTTAAATATCCCCGAAAAAATCTAACATGCGGTGAAGCTGCAATATTTGAAGCTTGATCTGGCCAATTAACAACAATGTGTATAATATTAACTGATTGGCCGGGATAAAGCACAAGCTCTTACTGCCTTTTTGCAAGGCATCCATGACAGTTAAAGTTGAAGTGCAGCGTATTTTTCTTGCTACTGCCACCAACTGGACTGGCGGAGTAGTGCAGTCGTTTTTTAATGAACAGTTCAGCTCTCCGTTCTGTTCTAGATCTAGTCTTCATGTTTCCTGGCGTGTAGGACATTCAGTTGTTGCGGAAATGGCAGCAAAAACGTTCACTGTGGTTTTCACGTGCTAATCGATGCGCACCAAACTGGTGCTCTGTGAAGTGAATTATATTTATATAGCACTTTTCTCTTGTGACTCAAAGCGCTTTACATAGTGAAACCCAATATCTAAGTTACATTTAAACCAGTGTGGGTGGCACTGGGAGCAGGTGGGTAAAGTGCCTTGCCCAAGGACACAACGGCAGTGACTAGAATAGCGGAAGCGGGAATCGAACCTGCAACCCTCAAGTTGCTAGCACGGCCACTCTACCAACCAAGCTATGTGCTTTTTCCATGTCTAGAAAAAATTGGTGACTAACCGGAATAAAACTTTTTCCCTTCCATTTCAAATTGTGACATTCTCCTCCGTGTAGAACATTCGCTCCAAAGTGGAGCTGACGGTGTGGGATCAGCCCGAAGACCTCAGCCTGTCTTTCAGTGCCACCTGCCAGGATGGACAACCTCTGCCTGGCCTCAGGAAGTGCACCGACTTGAAGATCGGCGACACAGTGAGTCGCACATCCACTTTTACCCAACGTCTACGCCTTTGTCATTCCTGGGGGTAACTGTTCAAATCAGAATCCATTCTCAATTCAAAAAGATATTCATTATCCTTTATTTAACCAGGTAAAAACTAATTGCATGAATTTTCCAAAGCATTCTACTCCAGATTTTGGCGCGCTCTACCTTCCACATTTTTAATCCGATTCAAACTGTTCCAACTTCAAACTGTTCAGCCTGTTCGGGAATCGCGGGCTTTCCCCAGACAAATTCCAAAAACTCCCAAATTTCCCAGAATTCTAGATTCTAGATTTTCCGGGACATTTTTCCCATTCAAAATGAATTGCCCATTTTTCAAACTTCCACCATTTCCACATTTTTCAACTGATTCTAACCGTTCCACCTCCAACATATTCCACTCATCCTGGACATTCAAACTATAATTTTTCCAAGTTCAAAAACATTTCAGGAATTTCGTGAATCATCTTTTTCCAAACCCTTTTTTGACCCTTTTTCTGGCGACTACTCATTTTCAATCCACTTGACCAGTTCCACAGTCCAAACATTCCTCTTAATCAGGACAAAAAAAGTTATTTTTTGAACGATAAAAATTCTGTTTTTTTTACCGATATTCCTGTAATTCCTTAATACCATTTTTCAATTAAAAATGTTACTAATTCAACATTTCTTGACCGATTCCAACAACATCCATTTCAACTCGTTCAAAACATTCAAGTCTTTTAACATTCTTCAAAAAAATTCCCTCTTTTCCCGAAATTCCCAAATTTCCATTAAATTCCCATTGAAATGAATGGGACATTTTTCAAAGTTCCACAATTCCCACATTTTTCATCCGGTTCAAACCGTTCCAACTTCAAAATATTCAGCCTGTTCAAAATTGTGTGCTCTCCTTTATCAATTTTTTTTAAATTCCCGGATTTCCAAGAATTCCCACTTTTCAGGGACATTTTCCCCATTCAAAATATATTGTAAATTTGATCAACTTCCACAATTCCCACATTTTTCAACCTATTCAATCCATTCCACCTTCAACACATTCCACTCATCCAACTAGCACTTGCCCAAGTTCCAAACCAAATTCAGTTTTCCTGGAAATTCGAACTCTTCAACATTCAAACCATTCCAACATTCAAACTTTTCTTACATTCATACTACATTCTGTCAGCATTTCAGTTCAACTTCAGCATTGGGGCATTCACACGCAATTCCTTCAGGAGTAGCCCCATCTAGTTGAGATTAAAATCTCTTTTCCAAGAGTGACCTGGCCAAGAAGGAAGAGAAACAAAGTAACATAAATACATATAAGAACAACTAAAACAGTCACACACCACAATTACAAATACATTACTTGCATATATTATTATAAAACATGTGATAGATCATAAGAATGTATAAAATGTTTCAGTAAAAATTACTTTAAAAAAAAAAGTACACTGCCCAATAGAAACAGTTTCTCCATTCTTTAAAATGGCCTGAAATTCCTCCAAATGGATGAGTTCAGGTAACCTCAGATCCTTCTCTAAGTTATTTTCACAAGATTTGTGTTCGCTCCAGGGACAGACATGCTAAGTATGTCCTGCCACCTTAAGCTGTATCGACTGGAGTCTCCAGACATAAAAGAAGACAAATAAGGCGGAACCAGACCAAGAAGTGATTTATATATATATATATGTGTGTGTGTGTGTGTGTGTGTGTGTGTGTGTGTGTGTGTGTGTGTGTGTGTGTGTGTGTGTGTGTGTGTGTGTGTGTACTGTATATATATATGTATGTACAGTATGTACAAACCCCGTTTCTATTTGAGTTGGGAAATTGTGTTAGATGTAAATATAAACGGAATACAATGATTTGCAAATCATTTTCAACCCATATTCAGTTGAATACGCTACAAAGACAACATATTTGATGTTTAAACTGATAAACTTTTTTTTTTTTGCAAATAATCATTAACTCTAAAATTTGATGCTAGTAACACGTGGCAAAGAAGTTGGGAAAGGTGGCAATAAATACTGATGAAGTTGAGGAAAGCTCATCAAACACTTATTTGGAACATCCCACAGTTGTGCAGGCTAATTGGGAACAGGTGGGTGCCATGATTTGGTATAAAAGCAGCTTCCATAAAATGCTAAGTAATTCACAAACAAGGATGGGGCGCGGGTCACCAGAGGTGGGACCAAGTCATTGTTTTGCAAGTCGCAAGTAAGTCTCAAGTCTTTGCCCTCAAGTCTCGAGTCAAGTCCCGAGTCAAGACAGGCAAGTCCCGAGTTAAGTCCAAAGTTAAGACTAGAAAGTCTCAAGTCAAGTCCCAAGTCCTGTATTTTGAGTTTCGAGTCCTTTCAAGTCATTTTAATCACAGACTAATACATTTACACAGATTGTGTATGTTTTTAAAATGCCGTATTTATTTATTAAAACCAAGTGCATTTGAAATTGCAGGGAAAAAAATTGTGCTGACATTGCACTTCATAATAGCACTATTAACCAGTCAACATTTAACTCATTGCTTTACAGAATAAACACATTTGGAAAAACACGTTCAACTGTACTTATTTGCACAAAAGTGGTAACATTGTATTTCCATGTCATATTGCATTGTAGCTAGTTCCACAGCAGTTTCTATCCTGTTCTTACCTTATCTCTTTGATCTCATCTCATACTGTTTGTGTGTTTATGTCTGCGTACACATAACAAATACATGAAAATAACAATGAAGAGAGTCGTACTTTTTAGATGTCAGGGCCCTATGCAATATGTACACATATTCTTAATGTAGTGTACATTTTAACTGACCTTTATTTGACTATGTTTGTCTTTTTGTAGGTGGCTAAAATACGCGGTGCTGCTGACCCGCCGTCTAACGTTATGTTACTGTGTGTGATACATTGACTAACGTAACGTTATGTGTAGGTACCTCATGCAACCCTGCTTAAAAAAAATCACTTGACAAAAAGTATGAATAAGGTAGCAAACTGCAGTGGATGCAACAGATTGCCGTGTTTACAATGACGTTATAAGCATAGACATCTTATAAGTAGACGCCGCATTGGCTGCTGTGACGCGAGCAATTTGGCCCCCATCTTGAAGTGGTGATCAGGAGCCGGCAAGCAGCCTAAACTGACAGTTGACAGGTAGAAAACAAAGATGCAGGGCGGTGTTCAGCGTTTTCCTGTTAAAATGAGCGGACTGTTGAAAATAGGAATTGGGGGATTACTTTTCACAAGCAAGATTTAACATTAACGTACTATTGTCTTCCGCCTGATTGTAGCTGAGATAGGCACCAGCGCCCCCCGCGACCGCAAAGGGAATAAGCCGTAGAAAATGGATGGATGGATGGTTGTATTTTGTGAAAAGAATATTACCACAAAGATGTGAAGGAGCAAAGATCTTCAATATTTGTATGTGAAAATCACAAAGAAATCTTCTGGGGGAGGATGACCCCCTACAGGTATTTGGTTTACAAACTTTCAGCCCCACCTAAAACAAAATTCACCAGCCACCACTGATTATGATGCATTCTCATTTTAGGCAAAATATAAGACAATACTTTCTTAACAGTATGTATGTAACCAGGAATAAGTCTTCAAGTAACAATATTCAAATACCAACATTGTTGGGTAAAACAGAATTTAGTTTTATTCTGAATCCAGTCAAACAGATTGGTGGTTTTAGCTGATGTAAAAACTTACAGGTTAAAGTTAAAGTACCAATGATTGTCACACACACACTAGGTATGGTGAAATCTGTCTTCTGCATTTGACCCATCCCCTTGTTCACCCCATGGGAGGTGAGGGGAGCAGTGGGCGCCCGGGAATCATTTTGGGTGATTTAACCCCCAATTCCAACCCTTGATGCTGAGTGCCAAGCAGGGAGGTAATAAGTCCCATTTTTATAGTCTTTGGTATGACTCGGCGTGTTGATATGTTTATGTTGAAGTATTTGGCAGACGCATTTATCAAAAGTGACATACATAAAAAATACATATAAAACAATCACTGAAAACATGATAATTTAAGGGACGAATGTAATACAAAATATTAATACAAAGTGTCAAGACAGAATAAACTCCCTGCTGCTGCAGCAACAGAGATATTCTATAGGTCCCTAAGATACATAGATATCTAATTTATTCATACATTGTTTATGTGGAATATATGCATGTATATATAACCTAATCATATTGTATCTTGAATTAAAAAATAGCTGACCGTTTTTCCCCCCTTCTCTGGGATTATATTCCCAGTATTGATCTGAGACGTCTGGTCATTTATAGCATATACAAATATTCTATTACTGTTAAGCAAACTATGAATAATAAAACACACCAAAACATGTGTCCTTTTATCATAGTTACACGTATGACAAAAAAGAGGGTGAAAATCAGTGGTTTTTAGTGAGGTAAAATGAATGAAATGCACCAACTGTTCATTTCTCCTGCCAAATGAATTGTACTAAGTGGAGCGGATCACCACTCCAAGATGGCGGCCGCGCGTCTCGTCTCCTCAGCGCCAGTAGCAGAAGCGCTCTATGCTGCGTCTACTTATAAGATGTTTATGGTTCTAACGTTAGCAGTGAGTTTACAGCCTCACTCATTTAACTACACAGCAAATAAAAGTGACATTACTCAGCCAATAAACTTTAGTTTACAATCAAACCTTACCCTTCTTTGTGCATCTTCAAATGTCGAACGAAATTGGAAGTTGTTGCGTCTACATATTCGAACTGCATGTTTTGCATACGGCAATTCGTTTTTTGTTGACCAAGTCGTAGTTTTTATACCCGAACGAAACCAACTTTGGCATTTTTTTTTTCAATGGCGCGTTGTTTGAGAATTATGGTTTTCCTGCAATTTGATTGGATGAGTGCTGTGGGACCAAAACAACAGTACTAATTTGATTGGCTGTTGTACTGAGCGCATACAAGCTGACGAGAACAACACGCAGACAGACACAAGTACAAAATGAAAGATACGGAGCGCTCCTGAATAACTTTTTAATCTTTGGGTTTCGGGGAAAGTAGCAAGTTATGTCAAGTCATGTCAAGTCAAAAGGCTCAAGTCCAAGTTAAGTCACAAGTCATTGATGTTAAAGTCTAATTCGAGTGGCAAGTCTCTTTACATTTTGTCAAGTCGAGTCTAAAGTCATCAAATTCATGACTCGAGTCTGACTCGAGGCCAAGTCATGTGACTCGAGTCCACACCTCTGCGGGTCACCAATTTGTAAGCAAATTGTTGAACAGTTTTAGAACAAAATTTCTGAATGAGCTATTGCAAGGAATTTAGGGATTTTACCATCTATGGTCCGTAAAATCATCAAAAGGTTCTGAGAATCTGGAGAAATCACTGCACGTAAGCGATGATATTACGGACCTTTGATCTCTCAGGCGGTATTGCATCAAAAACCGACATCATTGTGTAAAGGATATCACCACACGGGCTCAGGAACACTTCATAAAACCACTGTCAGTAACTACAGTTGGTCGCTACATCTGTAAGTGCAAGTTAAAGCTCTACTATGCAAAGCAAAACTCATTTATCAACAATACCCAGAAACACCGCCGGCTTTGCTGCGCCCGAGATCATCTAAGATGGACTGATGCAAAGTGGAAAAGTGTTCTGTGGTCTGATGAGTCCATATTTCAAATTATATTTGGAAACTGTGGATGTGTTGTCATCCGGAACAAAGAGGAAAATAACTATCTGGATTGTTATAGGCGCAAAGTTCGAAAGCCAGCATCTGTGATGGTATGGGGGTGTATTAGTGCCCAAGGCATGGGTAACTTACACATCTGTGAAGGCATCATTAATGCTGAATGGTCCACACAGGTTTTGGAGCAACATATGTTGTCATCCAAGCAACGTTATTTCAGCAAGACAATGCCAAGCCACGTGTTACAACAGCATGGCTTCGTAGTAAAAGAGTGCGGGTACTTTCCTGACCCGCCTGCAGTCCAGACCTGTCTCCCATCGAAAATGTGTTACGCATTATGAAGCGTAAAATACAACAGCGGACACCCCGGACTGTTGAACGACTAAAGCTCCACATAAAACAAGAATGGGAAATAATTTCACTTTCAAAGCTTCGACAATTAGTTTCCTCAGTTCCCAAACATTTATTGAGTGTTGTTAAATGAAAAGCTGATGTACGACAGTGGTGAACATGCCCTTTCCCAACTACTTTGGCACGTGTTGCAGCCATGAAATTCTAAATTAATTATTATATGCAAAAAAAAAAAATAAAGTTTATGAGTTTGAACATCAAATATCTTGTCTTTGTAGTGCATTCAATTGAATATGGGTTGAATAGGATTTGCAAATCATTGTATTCCATTTATATTTACATCTAACATAATTTCCCAACTCATATGGAAATGGGGTTTGTATATATATATATGTATATATATATATACATATATATGTGTGTGTGTGTATATATATATATATATATATATATATATATATATATAAATATATATATATATAAATATATATATATATATATATATATATATACATATATATATGTGTGTGTGTATATATATATATATATATATATATATATATATATGTATGTGTATATATATATGTAAATAGATATTCTGTATATACAGTATCTCGCTGCATTCAGGCGATGAAAAGAAAACTGGTTTTGTATTATAAAATTTGACCCAAACATTTACTAAAGTGGGTGGGCAGCACAGATTTTTTGGGGGAAAAAATGTTTTAATGATTCTTAAAAAACAAATGTATCGATTAAGAATCGTTACACATAAGAATTACGATTCATTCGAAAAAAAAAAATTTTTGACACCCCTATACAATATGGCTTAAGAGGAAAAAAGAATGAATACAGCAGTAAAAAGTAGGGCCAGGCGATAATGGCTGAAACCTCCATCACGATTTAAGTGTTTTATATCGGCAGATATGGGTAATTATTGATATTTTTTAGAAAACTATTTTAATTTCAAATGTAAGCTTCCTCTGATTATGATCCCTAAAGGTCGAGCACAGCCAAGGTGTTGTGGTATTAGCGGCCTTGCATCATTTACAGACCACATTGGTCTGACTGCGGTCCTTTTTGAAAAAATCCCAAAAATTGCCATACAATTTCTTTATTTTTGACTAACACTTCTCACTCCATGCAAACAAACCGCCAGACAACCCAACTTGATAGTTGAAATTGTTACATGATTGGTTGTTGGCTTGTCACTCCCACTGGTCAGTGATCACTTGTGTTACCAAAAATAGTTTTTGTTCATGCAACCAACCTTGCTTCCATACTTTTGTTTTTTTATTGATACTAATTACATGTCAACAGTGATATCTATAGATATCATTTTATCATGCAAAGTGGTCCGTGTTACATTACAGATTTTCATGCATGATCCTTGTTTCAAAATACCAGTTGGTGTTTGACGCTTTTGTGCGTTCAGTCAACAAGTCAACCAGCGCATACCTAAGGTTGGACATGTAAACACAAAGTGAAAGATATGACAAGGCGTTCTCCAACAAACTCTGTGTGACCTCCGCTCCCTCCTGAATCCACTTCCTGTCCACCAAATGAAAACCCGACCGCAGCCAGAAGAGTTTGTTTTCAATGTCGCCATGGAGACCAGACTGTGTGCGCGTGCAGAAGGAGTTCTTCTTGGCAGACATGTTGGATTCCACAAAGAAATCTTTGCTCATTTTTAGCTGGAAAGGGGAAGTCTTCAAATATTATTGCTTAAGAAGAAGTGAAACTTTTACTTTGATTCTATTTTTTTTTTTTTTTAACATTTGTTCACTCAGTCCATCACGCCACCAGCTGCCTTGCTTGCACGTATCTACGTTTGTTACGTTTGTGTTTAGTTTTATGACTGCTTGCTTCTATTACACAGGGTTTTAAAATAGTATTATATACTTCAGTGGTTACTTTAAAATCCATCTTTTTCCTACCGCTTATCCCTTTCGGTGTCGCGGAGGGTGCTGGAACCTATTTCAACTGCAATCGGCACCCTGGACAAGTCACCACCTCATCGCAGGGCCAACACAGATAGACAACATTCACACTCACATTCCCACACTAGGGCCAATTTAGTGTTTCCAACCAATCAACCTATCCCCAGGTGCATGTTTTTGGAGGTGGGAGGAAGCCGGAGTCCCTTTTTAAAATATTGTACATTAATGACCTGCACAATAACCAAGCTATAGCGACATTGTTATTGTAAGAGCAAACACTAAGGAATTATTTTTCTAGCGTACTAACACATCAGCGTGCCACAGTATTAACCCCATAAGCTAACTATGGCAAGAGATAAGCTAGCTTCTACGTCAGTGCGCAACGTGTTTGAGATAGCGATAGGACACCAATCTGTAGTGACTGAAAAACATGAACAATCATATCACAGTATCTGTTAAGTATTAACCAGCATTACATGTTTTGTTTGTTCACTGCTAGCCAGACAGTGTATGTACTGTAGTTGTAATAACGCGCATGACGTGCTACATTTATCATGCTCAATCTCAAGTGTTTTTCCCTCGAAGGACAGTCGTCTGTTTGGTCTAACTGGCCGGGGAGTTTTTTTCCGGTTTATTTGGGTAAGCACCCCATTTTTGTTGAAGTAGGTTGTATCCAAATTCCACATTTGCAGAGCCAAAGTCACTTTCACCTTACTCTCTCGACCTCCGTCTGCTCCAACGTCGGACTTTTCCTTCGTGCTGGCTTTTAGAAGCATTAGTTCATATTCCGTATATTCAGCTTCAAAATTATAAGGTTGTGAATCCTAATTTGTCCAAAAATAGACGCCTTCGTTGTTTTTTTGCAGAAGTAGGAACACACATTTATTGCCAGAAGGCACCTATTTTATGTGTTTTGGATCCCCATCTGTCCCAAAAATTGAAAAACAAAGCATTGTGGAGATATTCATTTAAGTCAACAGGTATTTCCACTTATGGGTTAGTTTATGGGGTAAGCTGTATCGGAAAATGAGTTTTGATCTATATGGCCCAGCACTACACTCGTGTTAGCGACAGTACTATCACAGTTTAGGTTGTTCTGTGTTTAACAGTAGGCCTTATAATGGTATTTATGTTTATATGTATGAGTGCACATGCGTACGTTCAGTATTGTTAATGAAATTATGATGTTTAAGACTTTTCATTTTGCTACTAAATGTTTTCTGTGCTACAATTTTTTTTTTTCATTTTGTAGCACCAGTGCTCCTCGTGGAAAAGCTAAGCATACAGCGTGTATGCAAAACATCGGAGGGTTTTGAAATTCTTTTAGAGGGCTCAGGTGAAATTCCTCAAAAAAGTGCAGTTCTCTTTCACGGCTCCTAATACTTTCACATTTTTAGGGGGGGGGGGGGCATTGCATATTTTGTGTCATAAGAAAAGTTTTTTTTCTTTAACAAAAAAGGCAGAAAACATAAAAAATGATGAAACTTCATATTGACAGATCCAAAGTTGATGTGGACCAGGGGTACCCACACTTTCTACAGGCGAGCTACTTTTCAATTGACCAAGTCGAGGGGATCTACCTCATTTATATCCATCCATCCATTTTCTACCACTTGTCCCTTTTGGCGTCGCAGGGGGGAACTGGAGCCTATCGCAGCTGCATCCGGGCGGATGGCGGGGACACCCTGAACAAGTCGCCACCTCATCACAGGGCCAACACGGATAGACAGACAACATTCACGCTCACATTCACACACTAGGGACCATTTAGTGTTGCCAAACAACCTATCCCCAGGTGCATGTCTTTGGCGGTGGGAGGAAGTCGGAGTACCGGGAGGGAACCCACGCAGTCATGGGGAGTACAACCAAACTCCATAAAGAAAGATCCCGAGCCTGGGATTGAACTCAGGACTACTCAGGACCTTCGTATTGTGAGGCACATGCACAAACCCCTGTTCCATCGTGCTGCCCCTTATTCATATATATAACTTGTATTTATTTTTTTATTAATGAAAGAGACATTAATAAGTTAAATGTGTTGAATGATAATATAGATTCCTTTCTTTCATGCAGAAAACAATATAAGTTGGTGTACTACCTGATTATGATGACTTGCATTGATTGGAATCAGACAGTAGTGCTGATAACGTCCGCATTTTCTGTCCAATAGCTCATGAAAGTGTTTGGTTTTTGGCATCTTATTTGTCCAGCTTCCATATTCAATTTCATGCACTTTACAAGAAATACATTGTTGGCAAATTCCGTAGCTTACTAGCTTGTGTGTGCTAGCTTTCTGAGGCTCTTCTTTTGTTAGCGCAGGCAGGATGAAGCAGGGCTTTTATTGTGAAGACAGAAACTGTGTGGTCGGTCTTTAGAGTTTTCACGGCAAGTTTTTATTTCTGTTGAAGTAAAAAGTGTTTCTTGTCTTCCTGTCTGTAATTTTTTCTTAATAATGAGCTGGCAGCACCCAGTGTCATCTCACAAGATCGTCGGGTGCCGTGAATGTCAATCAAGTGACGAAAGTGACGTCATAGTGAAGATCGATGATCGCTAATTTTTAGATCAATTTTTTTTTTTTTAATGCCTGGCTGGCGATTGACAGACACACCCTCCGCCATCGACCGGTAGCTCGCGAACGACCTATTGGGCACCGCTGATGTAGAGATTTAAGTGTTTAAAAATAAAAAAATCATAAAATATGTCTTATTTTTAAAAAATTTTGTGACTCAGACCCTTCTGGGTCCTTGGCACCAAATGTGAGGGGACAACTAAAAGTTGAAAAAAACTTAAAAAATTGGATTGGTTTTGAACATGCAGGCTGTGATGTTTCAGTGGAAACTGTTTGTACACCCCTGATCTAACCATTCGTCAAGATAATTAAACTTAATTTGTAATTTTCCTTCACTTGTTAGGATCCAATGATAGCAACATGGGATGTACGTGTCTGATGGAACAAGATTAGGGACATTGGGGATGATGTTTTGTGTAAGCTCTTTAATGATTCGGAGAGTCCTAACTCCTGTGAGGTCCTGCAGATCTTCACTGAGCCATGTGATTTGATTCAAATGTAAATGAAATTGGCGTCTAATGAAAAAGCTGGTAGTAGTTGGAACTGGGTTGTCCGCTCCTATTATGGCCTTTGTTTCCCTGCGACCGTGTCGGTCTTTAGGGGCAGGGTGGGACTGGAGTGCTGCAGAATGGCTCCAATGAATAGACGTAGCTGGAGATGGAACTGGTTCAAGTCTTTTATGCCGGCGAGTGAAAGGAAACGCAGTTAAGTCTTCCCGCAGTCTGGGTGCTGCTCACCCCGTCCATGTGTTCCCGCGATGGGGCGGGACGCTGCATGTCAATGACCTCACACAAAAGTAGGCTGAAAGAGCAAAGGACTGTCAGACAAAAATGCCAAATTCTGTGGACAAGCAGGCGTTCTTCTCACACCGATGTGTCTTAAGACGCACCCACTCTCAGCTCCCTGCTGCAGGATTTTCCAACATGCACAAATCACAACCTTCCAAGTGGCGTTCCTCAGGGAAGTGTTTATACTCCACTGCCTACATATTTTCCTGAGTGGTTGAACCATCCTCAATGATCTCACTAGTGGACACATTTTCATAAACACGCCTGGGCAGTCTTCCTGGAACACTGTTTCTGAACTAAAGCAATATATGTACTAAGTTGTAATACACTTTCCCACCACTTGTGGCAGTAATGACAATCTCAAACAAACAGAACTGTGGAGCTAAAGTCATAGAAGTTTCTTAAGTGCAAACATTATGACAAAACAGTTAAAGCTGTATTTCTACTTTCACTGACATTTTTTTGACAGTTTAGCATTCATAATTAATGTAGTTTATTTTAGCACAACTTAATTGTACGTGAATGTATTTTTACTTTTTATAATCAGCCTGACCGAAGTCTAAAGTTTATGTGTTGTATAATCTGTGTTATCAACACATTGTTCTATATCATTTGACAGGTTTGCAAACTGTAAATAGGTTAGATATAATTATTGAATACGATTTCATTGTTGATATTTGAGTGGGCCCCTCTATAGTGGATAAGTTGGGCCCCAAAGTAAACAGGGTTAAGAACCCTTGTCCTAAGAATACCGTAGGCGGTCCTCAGTTTACCAGTTGATTCTGTGACACCTGAAACACCTGAATCTTAAACCCTTAGTCATTTGAAATCCACTTAATCGGTGTTCGGCCCACCCAAAACAGCGCAGTTTTTAGTGATGTGCAGATCGATGTGTGCACGCGTCTGTATGTGCGCATGTGTGTGTATGTATGCTTGTATGTATGTATGTACAGGTGTGTGTGTGTGTGTGTGTGTGTGTGTATATCTATATCTATCTATCTATCAGATAGATGGCGAGAAAGAAATAGTGTTCATGTATGAGATCTAGGGCTGCCAATTATGGCCAATGTAATATTTAAGATAATTGTTATCAATATTGAAATCCAGATTATAGATTTTTAGGTAAAACAGTGTTTTGGTGTGAGTGTAATACCATGTCATGTCTAATAAAAAAGAATATTGATTGTTATCCATATATCTTAAGGAAAATATATATATTTTTTATTCTTTAATAATATCAACTTGTCAGCTTTTTGTCATTACATTATGTCCTTATCTCTATTTTTACATTTTGATATAGGGAGATATTTATTCTTAACCTGTGTACATTTACACTGTATTTGAAACTGTACCATTTCATAAAATAAAAGCTGTAATAATGCCACATTTTCTTCAGTTTCCGTAGGCGGGGTGTGTCCCAATACTTTTGTCCGTAGCGTGTGTTTTCTCAGTGGGCCTGATCACATGACCTTGACGCGTGTTTCCCCTCTCTTGACACCCACAAACCCCCGCCCTTGTTCTTAGGACACAGTCCTGATGGGGCCATGCGTCCTCGCGACTCGCATTTACAGTCAATTTAATTGCCGCCATTCCCTCGTTAGCTCGTTAAAGGCGGCGAAGGGGTGGAATGTCCGGTTGCCTCCATGTGATGTGAGAGTTCTTGGATTCTGACGGAGCTCACATATTGCAGACGAGAAGTTGAAAGTCCACCTGCAGCAAACAGTTTCCCAATGGCCTGATATTTGCACGTACTGTCGTCGCTGTAGGCCACGCCCCCACTGCTATAGACATGATTACCAATACATAAACATGATTCATATTTGCCTCCTCTAAATGCAGGTGTCATTTAACGTGAGTGTGGAGGCCAGGAGCTGTCCTCCTCGCCGCACCGACCACAGTTTCACCATCAGGCCGGTGGGCTTCAAAGACCGCCTGCAGGTCGCCGTGGACTACCAGTGCGATTGCGGCTGCACCCAGGTGGCACAGACCAACAGCAGCCTCTGCAGCTCCATCGGTAACTCCTCCGTCTTTCCGCCACTAATTGATTGATTGAAACTGTTGTTAATAGATTGCACACTACTGTACATATTCCGTACAATTGACCACTAAATGGTAACACCTGAATAAGTTTTTCAACTTGTTTAAGTCGGGGGTCCACTTTAATCAATTCATGGTAAAGGCTGAATGTGATATTATATTTGTAAAAAAAAATGCTGCTGTTTTTAAGCTCCACAGGTTGGGAAGACTCAAAATTTCTCGCACAGCTTTACAAAAACCTCTAACTTTAGGGTTTTTTTGCCAAATCGGCATGGAATTTGGTGTACACTTTTAGAGGACTGATAAGCACATGCCTGTCAAATTGGATCAAGATTGGTTGAAAAACATCTTTGTTCAGATATTTGTGGGACTTAACTAATTGCCCATTCATCTAATTAATTAGTGGAAAAAGGATGTGATCGTCATTGCTGATTATTGCCTTTTACAATGGATCAAGGTTAGTTTAAAGCAAGAGTGAAGAAGGAATTGTTTAGTTTTGATTAGTTTTTTATCCATACATATTAGTATTTATCACAAATTGTTGTTCGTTTTTAATTTTGCTAAAACATGCAGTGCAACAATATCATTGAAAAAAAGTCTGTCCTATCCTAACATGGACCTGAAGAGATGATACAGTTTTATCTCCTCACAGACGCTACCTGGTGGTTGTTTGGGCACACTGCAGCTTGTCCTGCGTAGTCTCACTCCTTAAAACTAGCACTTCAAGGATTTTCTTACTCCCCTGCAATTTCCAGAAGGCAGCCAAAAGGCTGTTTTGTTTGAAATTTACCACTCAACGACCGACAATTGGCTACCTTTCTTTTGTAAATGGCGCTATTACATGGGAATGTGGAGGACTACTCAAATGCTCAGATTAGGGTGAGGGGTGTGAATTACAAGGAAGTTTCGGAGATCTCCGGTTGCTGTAGGACTGTAGATTATAGTAGTTGTCAGTATCTCTGATCTGATTATTAGTACTATTTTTTTATGAAGTCCATATTCAAGCGCCTTTTTGCAAAACTGCCATTGATATTTTAATTTTAACGTTTTTATTTGATAGTGTTTTTCTTTTTTATAAAATGTTAGCCTTTTTCTCAAAATATTTATACAGTGAATAACTTTGTTGTAAACATTTTTTTACTGTTTTCTACAATAATTTCTTACAACATTTGAATCATGTAAAATGGCATAAACCTTCTTTACTCAAAATATTCCTCCAGTGAATAATTATCGTACATTGACTACTTTTTTCTCACAAATTTACCATTTTTTTCACAATATATTTACTTTAATCATGTAAAATTGTATACATTGTTCTTTAAAAAAAGAAGAAATTTTTGTCTTAAAAAGATATTTTCACACAATATTTTCTACACAATTCTTGTTAGAAGAAAAAACTTTTTTAGAATATATGTAACTTTAATCCAGTAAAATGGCATATTTTTTCATGTCAATTAAAAAAAAAATTCTAAAAAAATATTTTTTTAAATAAAATGTTTTACTTTAATCTTGTAAAGGTACATAATAATGTCTTGTAAAATAGAATAGAAAAATTGTCATATTCCTAAAAAATCTTGTATGACAACATTTTTCAAACATTACTAACTTTTTCGTTAAAAAAAAGACATTTTCCCCCACATTATTTTCACAATATGTTTTCACAATACTTTAATCATGTAAAATGGCATAAACCTTCTTTTCTCCAAATATCCCTTCAGTGCACAATTCATGTACAATGGCAACTTTTTTCACAATGTATTTATTTTGATCATATAAAATGGCATAACACAAACACAACCTGCAACTTTTGTCTTAAAATGTTAAAAAATATATATAATACACAATATTTTTTACACAATTCTTGTCATAAAAAAACTTTTTCAAAATGTATTTAACTTTAATCCTGTAAAATGGCATATTTCATCTTTGAATTTTTAGAGTTTTTTCTCAATATATTCCTACATAATTTTTGTACAACTTTTTTCTTAAAAAAAAGAAAAGACAATCTTTTTCATAACATATTATTTTAATATTGTAAAATTACATAATTTTGCCTTGTAAAATAGAATTAAAAAATTCTCATGGCATTCCTAAAATTCTTGTATAACATTTTTCAAACATTTTTTGTAAAAAAATACAATTTTTTCCCCACATTATATTAGATTACTGTCTTTTCATAATATATTTGACTTTAATCATGTAAAATGGTATACATTTTTATTGAATAAAACATTTTCACTTTTATCTTAAATTATTTTTTTCTTTAAATATTTCTATAGAATTCTTGGTTATAGTTCTCCTCTTTAGTTGAGAAGAATTGTTGTACATTTTTTAGTAGCAGGTTATAATTTGCTTTGTTCATCATTTTAGCTGTTTGCAATTTTACCAAATCATCGAGCTTTAAAGGCCTACTGAAACCCACTACTACCGACCACGCAGTTTGATAGTTTATATATCAATGATGAAATATTAACATTGCAACACATGCCAATACGGCTTTTTTAGTTTACTAAAGTACAATTTTTAATTTCCCGGGAGTTTCGTCTTGGAAACGTTGTGTAATGATGACGTGTACGCAGGCCGTCACGGGTTTTTAGGAAGTATGAGCGCTACGCACACACACAGGTAAAAGTCGTCTGCTTTCACAGCATAAATACACAGTATTTTGGACATCTGTGTTACTGAATCTTTTGCAATTAATATTGGAGAAGTCACAGTAGAAATATGGAGTTTGGAAGCTTTAGCCTTTAGCCACACAAACACACGGTGATTCCTTGTTTAAAATTCCCGGAACTGAAACTTTACTGTGGATCACAGCGCGGTCAAGCAGACATGGTTCCCAACCGAATGTCAACCAGCAGGTTTCGGTGAGAAAATGGTGGTTAAAAAGTCGCCACTTACCGGATATCAGCTGAGCTTGTGTCGTCCGTACAGCTGCCATCGACACCCTTGAGACATGGCGTCGAGACACCCGTGGATGTACACCTCCGACTATCAGGTACTATTTAACTCACTAAAACACTAGCAACACAATAGATAGATAAGGGATTTCCCAGAATTATCCTAGTTAATGTGTTTAAAAACATCGGAATACGTCCCAATGCTATCGCGTTTTTTTTTTCTTGTCCGTTGCTATCAATATCCTCAAACACGAATCTTTCATCCTCACTCAAATTAATGGGGCAATTGTCGTTTTCTCGGTCCGAATAGCACTTTTTGTTGGAGGCTCCCATTAAAATCAATGTGAATAAGTGAGGAGCCCCCACACTTGCGACGTCATCGTCTGCGACTTCTGGTAAAGGCGAGGCTTTTTCAGGAAGTACCAAAAGTGGCAAACTTTATCGTCGATTTTCTCTACTAAATCCTTTCAGCAAAAATATGGCAATATCGCGAAATGATCAAGTATGACACATAGAATGGACCTGCTATCCCCGTTTAAATAAGAAAATCTCATTTCAGTAGGCCTTTAATATTTTTGACTCAATAAATAAAGGGTTTGTATGTTCTCTATATATTATTCTAATTGATCTTTTTTTGTAACACAGTTAACGAATGTAGCGCAAATTTGTAATTATTTCCCCATATTTCTGCACAATGACTCAGATATGGTAACACTAGCGAGCAGTAGAGAATATAAAGTGATTTTCGGCCCAGGACGTATTTTGCTTTATTCATTATTGAAATGTTTTTTTGCCACCTTATGTTGTATGTTTTGTATATGAGATTTCCAGTTCATTTCATCATCTATAAACTACTAACTGTGCTCAGGTGACAAATGAGGCAGAAAGTTGAAAAAAAAATGGCTCCTACTATGTGTGGGGCAGTTGCCTCATTTACACAACAATGGTAACACACTTTTCAATGGCTACCCTTTGGGAGTTGTGGTGTTAATGCTTCAGTCACATGCTGGATTCTCACAGAATTGAGGCAAAATTACAACATTGCCCACTTTATTTATGCTTTGGTTGATACTTTATTTTTTATCTATTTCCATGCACAATTTGCAACTGCTCCCCTAAACTATAAAACCCAAAACTGGACAAGGACAAGATATTTAATGTACCAACTGAGAAACTTTTTTTTGTGTGCAAGTAATCATTAACTTAGAATTTAATGGCAGCAACACTTTGCAAAAAAGGTGGCACAGGAGCGTTTTTACCACTGTGTTACGTGGTCTTTCCTTTTAACGAGACACAGTAAATGTTTGGTAACTGAAGAGACCAATTTTTTAAGCTTTTCAGGTGGAGTTATTTCCCACTCTTGCTAGATGTACAGCTTATGTTGTTCAACTGTCCGGGGTCTCCGTTGTCATATTTTAGGCTTCATAATGCGCCACACATTTTCAATAGGTGACAGGTCTGGACTACAGGTTGGCCAGTCTTGTACCCACACTATTTTACTATGAAGCCATGCTGTTGTAGCACGTGGCTTGGCATTGTCTTGCTGAAATAAGCATGGGTGTCCACGATAACGTTGCTTGGATGGCAACATATGTTGCTCCAAAACCTGTATGTATCTTAGGAATGAATGGCGCCTTCACAAATGTGTAAGTTACCCATGTTTTGGGCACTAATACACCACCATACCATCACAAATGCCGGCTTTTCAACTTTGCACCTATAACAATCCGGGTGGTTCTTTTCCTCTTTGTTCCGGAGGACACGACGTCCATAGTTTCCAAAAACAATTTGAAATGTGGACTCGTCAGGCCCAGTGAAGCCTGATGCGTTTCTGGGTGTTGTTGATAAATGGTTTTCGCTTTGCATAGTAGAGTTTAACTTGCACTTACAGATGTAGCGACAAACTGTAGTTACTGACAGTGTTTTTTTGAAGTGTTCCTGAGCCCATGTGGTGATGTTCTTTACACACTGTCACTTTTTTTGATACAGTACCGCCTGAGGGATCGAAGTTCCGTAATATCATCACGTGCAGTGATTTCTCCAGATTCTCTGAACCTTTTGATGATATTACGAACCTTAGATGGTGAAATCCTTAAATTCCTTGGAATAACTTGTTGAGAAATGTTGTTCTCAAACTGTTGGAGAGTTTGGTTACCCATTTGTTCACAAAGTGGTGACCCTCGCCCCATCCTTGTTTGTGAATGACTGAGCATTTCATTGAAGTTCATTGTACACCCAATTACGGCACCTACCTGTTACCAATTGGCCTGTTCACCTGTGTTCCAAATAAGTGTTTGATGAGCATTCCTCAACTTTCTCAGTCTTTTTTGCCACTTGTGCCAGCTTTTTTCCCAACCTGTTGGAGGCATCAAATTCGAAATGAGCTAATATGTGCAAAAAATAACAGTTTTCCAATTCGAATATTAAGTATCTTGTCTTTGCAGTGTATTACATTGAATATAGGTTGAAAAGGACTTGTATCATTGTATTTTTTTTTTATGTATGATTTACACAACGTGCCAAGTTCACTGTTTTTGGGTTTTGTAATAATAATAATAATCACTTTCATTACAGCAAATCAACTACATTTCTATGCATCTTAAGTATAATTATCACTGGAGGAGGCTAAACATGTTACACATTGATAGCAAGGGAAAAAAAATCCAGTTAATACATGTAATGGGTATTTGGATTATCAGAGTCGGAAGCATAACACCCTCATGGGAACATGCCTATTAATGATTATAATAAACATTTACATTATTGCTAGCATGTCCTCCACAACCATCAGTGTGTGCTACAAAAGTTGTTTGAATGTAATATCTGTCTAATATTTGTTATCGGTCCTGGCACAGGTACGTACAAGTGCGGGAACTGCCAGTGCGATCCGGGCTACCTGGGCGCCCGCTGCGAGTGCCAGGAGGGCGAGGCGGGCAGCGGGCACATGGCGGCTTGCCGCGAAGCCGAGGGCAAGCAGGTGTGCAGCGGGCGCGGCGAGTGCAGCTGCAACCAGTGCTTGTGCTACGAGTCCGAGTTCGGCAAGATCTACGGCACATTCTGCGAGTGCGACGACTTCTCGTGCGCTCGGCACAAAGGTGTCCTCTGCTCAGGTAGGAAAATGGTGCCAGGGTGCCAATGTTTCCTTTTGTCAAGAAAAAGTGAGCATTGCAATAAAATCACAGTACTTCCAGTAGAGCGGAACTTGGAGTTGGCCATGATATCCGGTGACGCAGGGCTGGGTGATAAAATTATATTGATATATATCGCCAGAGACACATAGTCCAGATTCATAAAAAATATGTTCCGAATAAAAAAAAAATTATGTTGGAAAAACCGGAAGTTGTAGTATTAACTATCAAGTTTGGTTGTGCCGTCTTGTCGTCTCGTGGTTGATTCTATGCATGGAGTGAGAAGAGAAATAAAAAAGAGGAAAAGTCACCTAGACAGTTTGGCAGTGTTTTGGACTGTAGTAAATGATGCAAGGCGCTCGTCCCCACACTCATCCTTTAGAGCAGAGGTTCTCAATGTTTTTTCAGTGATGTATCCCCTGTGAAAATTTTTTTAATTCAAGTACCCCCTAATCAGAGCAAAGTATTTTTGGTTGAAAAATAGAGATAAGGAAGTAAAATATAGCACTATGTCATCCGTTTCTGAGTTATTAAATTGTATAACACTGCAACATATTGCTCATTTGTAGTGGTCTTTCTTGAACTATTTGGAAAAATAGATATAAAAATAACTAAAAACTTGGTGAAAAATAAACGAGTGATTCAATTATAAATAAAGATTTCTACACATAGAAGTAATCATCAACTTAAAGTGCCCTCTTTGGGGATTGTAATAGAGATCCATCTGGATTCATGAACTTCATTCTAAACATTTCTTCACAAAAAAAGAAATCTTTAACATCAATATTTATGGAACATGTCCACAAAAAATCTAGCTGTCAACACTGAATATTGCATAGTTACATTTTTTTTTCACAGTTTATGGATTTACATTCATATTTTGTTGAAGTATTATTCAATAAATATATTTATAAAGGATTTTTGAATTGTTGCTATTTTTAGAATATTTTTTTAATAATCTCCCGTACCCCTGGGCATACCCTCAAGTACCCCCAGGGGTACGCGTATCCCCATTTGAGAACCACTGCTTTAGAGTACTGCTGTAACTTCCTGCAGAAAATTAATTTTTCTCCTCATCTTTATTTTTTATTGGGTCATAAAAAATATTGTTCATATAAATCACTTCCATGGTGATACAGTTTTCAGCCTTACCGTGATTTATTATTAATTATTACGGTTCATTGTGATGTCATGTAAAACAGAACTTTTCTCTAGTGGTCATGATTATGCTGGCCCCGCTTGAAGTGAAGTTTTGTTTTGTCAGTGGGTTGCTGTGAGGCTGAAGCACAGCTGCCGACATAAACAATCCCTCGTTTGTTTTTGAAGGCTGGGGGGGTGGATTCTCACCCGCTGGTTGTCTTTGGAGAGACCATTGACACTTTCACTGGCTTCCAGATGATGACATTACGCAACAGAGATCGTAGTCTAGTCCTTCAATTTATAATTCGCATTACTGCCACCTACAGAGCCGGAGTGGTACAGTCCAAAAAACTTTGTTTGGCTGTTCCATATAAAGGGTCAGGGAACAGAAAGGCAGGACCATGTCCACCTGCTTCATTTGCCCACTGTTATAATATCACAACAGGTTTTGTTGTGTTTTCATTTGCTCACGCTTCCGAATCTCAACCCTAAGAAGTAAAAATACCTGAAACCTTGATTAAAAAAAACGATAGCTTGACTTGCCAAAATGGCATTTAGATGATTTTAACTAAGGTTTTGTTAAATAAGGTAAGGGGTAAGGTACTTTAATAGATAAAGTACCTAGTTTAGAGATGTCTCGATCCCGATGGGGTGGTGTGGGGTGGTGGAGTTATCTGCCTTAGCACAATTACACTTCCATATTCCTTACACGCAGGAGATACATGAATTCCAGCAGGCTGCATGTCTTTCCAGAACATCGGTTCCGATTTCATAGTAAGCTGAAACGAATGCGTCATCTAGCCAGGGTGCCAAGCCGCTTATAGGGTATAATACTGGCCACCATGGCGGGAAACAAAAGTTAATTTCAAGTAGCACAATCACTGGAGGATTAGAGCAGGGATGTCCAAACTAAGCCCTGCCGGCGTCTTCATTTTGGCCTTTGAGACGACATGAGTCCAATAAAGAATTTGGCCGTACACTGGGTTTTCATGATATACTAAGTGTCAGTGATCTGATAGCTGCTATTTTGTCAACCTTTGGTGGTCAACTAAAGTAACTCAAGTCAGTGGCCATTAATTGTACATCAATGTTTAACACATACACAGCAATCACTTATATGACCCAATCCAAACAACTGTCCCTAGTCATGGTCCAGGAAAAAAAAATTAGTCAGCACAATAATGTCAACAAGCATTTGTTCAATCAACATAAAAAATATATCTAAATGTACTAATTTAAATCCACCTCAAGGGATGATGGGAAAAATGCAAAACACTCCACACACTTATCCATGTTTGGCACATTTAAGTTGCTGGATATTTCTGGTTGGTCAAAAAACTTTGAGAAGGTTGTCACAGAAGCAAACAAGGTAGGGGTCACATTTTCACATGCTCTTAATAACCAATTATATATATATATATATATATATATATATATATATATATATATATATATATATATA
Organism: Nerophis ophidion; assembly: GCF_033978795.1. NCBI lineage: Eukaryota > Metazoa > Chordata > Actinopteri > Syngnathiformes > Syngnathidae > Nerophis > Nerophis ophidion. Next base: position 19,248,215 of record NC_084629.1, read on the forward strand.
TATATACTGTATATATATGTGCTCAGTTGTGGTCAAACGTTTACTTCACTTGGCTGTCTTATGGTTTCCAATAATTTCTACATCTCTTATTTTTTTGTGATAGAGTGATTGGAGCACAAAAACATTCATGAAGTTTGGTTCTTTTATGAATTTATTATGGGTCTACTGAAAATGTGACCAAATCTGCTGTGTCAAAAGTATACATACAGCAATGTTAATACTTGGTTACATGTCCCTTGGAAAGTTTCACTGCAATAAGGCGCTTTTGGTAGCCATCCACAAGCTTATGGCAAGCTTATGGTTGTGTTTTTGACCACTCCTCTTGACAAAATTGGAGCAGTTCAGCTAACTTTGTTGGTTTTCTGTCATGGACTTGTTTCTTCAGCATTGTCCACACGTTTAAGTCAGGACTTTGGAAAGGCCATTCTAAAACCTTAATACTAGCCTGATTTAGCCATTCCATTACAACTTTTGACTTGTGTTTGGGGTTATTGTCCTGTTGGAACAGCCAACTGCGCCCAAGACCCAACCTCTGGCTGATGATTTTAGGTTGTCCTGAAGAATTTGGAGGTAATTCTGCTTTTTCATTGTGCCATTTATTCTCTGTAAAGCACCAGTTTCTTTGGCACCAAAAAAGACCCAAAGCATAATTCTGTGGTGTTCCTGGGATTAAAGGCCTCACCTTTTCTCCTCCAAACATATTGCTGGGTATTGTAGCCAAACAGCTCAGTTTTTATTTCATCTGACCACAGAACTTTCCTCCAGAAGGTCTTATCTTTGTCCATGGGATGTCAGATGAAACAAACATTTAATTTTTTTTAAAGTACATTAAATATGTTTCTTATTGCAATTTAGTCCTTAAGTAAAATAGTGAACATACTAAACAACTTGTCTTTTAGTAGTAAGTAAATAAACAAAGACTCCAATTAGTCTGCTGATGTATACAGTAACATATTGTGTCATTTATCATTCTACTATTTTGTCAACATTATGAGGTAAACACTGTGAAAATGGATTCTAAATCTTAATTGTTCATTTACTGTTAATATCTGTTTTTTTTCTGTTTTAACATGTTCTATCTACACTTCTGTTAAAATGTAAATCACTTATTCTTCTGTTGTTTGATACTTTACATTAGTTTTGGATGATACCACACATTTTGGAATTGATCCGATACCAAGTAGTTACAGGATCATACATTGGCCGTATTCAAAGTCCTCATGTGGACAGAGACGTATTTCCTGAGTTTCTAAACATAATATGAATTTTTAAAAAAGGAAAAGATTTTGTGACGATAAAAAATATCAATGTAATCATCGTAGTATCAACTAAATGTGCTATTGTATTTAGTGTGGTTAGCTATTCATTGTCCTCAAGTGATAAAGATACGTGTAAGAAACATACTTTGTCGCCATGGAGGCTAAGGTTAGTAATTTAGAAGTAGCTAAAACACTGCTGACTGTGAATGGATGTTAGCTGCTAACTAACTAGCCATATCTTAAAGCACCACTTCCTGAGGGCATTTTTAGTTTTTAGACCAAACTGCATCCTTTTCTCTCTATACACTGTCTGCTTGTAAGTACTCTGTGTGTGTGCGCTGCCGAAGATGCTCCTCTGCTTGTAAAACCAGCAATGTCATGACGTGACAACGCGCCGTCATGCCCGTTTATTGAAAAAAAAAAGGGGGGGGTGGGGGACCGGTACTTTTCTGTCAGAGTATAGTACCGTTTTTGATTCATTAGCACTGCGAAACTATACTTGTACTGGTATACCGTACAACACTAAGAGTTAGTTATCCATTGTTTTTTGGACTGTGATTTCAGGTTCAGATTCACAGTCCCACTCGGTTCAGGTTTGGTCTCATACATTTTCCAGCATTTCCACCAGCCCTAAAACATCCAAACATTACAGATTAGTGATGTCGCTTATGTAAGACTGTGCAACACACTGTCCTGCTTCTTTACATGACCTGAATACATGCAGTCCCAAACTTGGGGTTCTCCTGGCACACTGACTCAGGCCCAAGCCACTGCTCACTTCTGTCCAACCACAGAGGCTGCTTTGTGCCAGTTAGGCTCTGGCACACACCCACACAATGCCTGCCTCTATTTATGCCACGCCAACAGAACTTTGCTTTGGTCTGCGGAAAGCACACGCAGCTGTTTGGGGCCATTAAACGTTAACAGTCCGATACACCTTGGTCCTAACGAGGTCCTAATAATCGTAAACACTACTTTTCCATCTCCGATTTCAACATTTCTTACCATGACAACAAAAAATTGTCTGTTCAAGGGTCAAACATACAGCAAAATCACGTTTTCTGCAACATTTTAATTGTTGCACGTAGGGATGGCTACAGTTCACAATTAAAATGTTACTCACCGATACAATTTTTCCATACCTTTGTGTGTGTTAATATCAATAAAAAACAAAAAAAATCTAGTTAAAAAAAACAAAAAAAACAATGTGCCATCTTTCAAAAATGCACAATTCCCACATGTACTGATTTGAACTGTTCCACTATCCACAAACTCCACTCACCTTGGAAAATCAAACTACCATTTTCTAAGTTCAAATAAAATTCCTGGAATTCACAGAATTCACAGATTTCCACAGCCATATTGTTCACCTTTTCCTGGAAAGTTTTCTCAGTCAACATTTCTCCACCAATTCCAACCATTCCACCTTTGTATTGTCTTAATTTCACAAATTCCTCAGTAAATTCACCAAAACGTCACCGTGGAGTTATTGAGTCTGTTTAGCTTGTGCAGCTAGTGGGTCCATGACGATGACTTCTGTTTAGTTTGATCATCCGTTTTACCGCCGAGTTACAGACACGATTAAGACAATTAAGATATTTAAATACGCTTTTACAGAATAATTCTGTGTTAATAACTCATTTCACAACATATATATCTGCGGCTAATATATGGGAGGGAAAAAAATCCTAAAATTTAGTGAGTGTGGCTTATATCAGTTGTGTTGGAAGACAGGATTGTCAACCAGGACTGTTGGCTGTCTGTACTGGACGACATTGTGTCTCCAGAATGTTCCAGTCATCTTATCCACGTTATCTAACACGGCCATTTATCTATTTGGCTATCTGTGTATTTATGTCTGCTTCTGGCTCAAAGGTCCTTTCAGACGGTAAAACCATCAGCTTCAGACCAGACTACTGGT